>NW_017680250.1:6876-8011 GCF_001879085.1 Nicotiana attenuata | reverse complement strand
TGAACAAGTTTTATAGGCAACCCGACGTACGTATATGCAATTTTAAGGTATGGGTTGATGAACCATGTCAGCAGGAATACTACAAAGACCAGGTGTATCATCTTCAAGATGTGTGTAATGGGCAGTGGGACAGACAGCGCCAATCGAAACAAGAAATTGAAGAGTTAAAGGCGAAGATCAAGGAGGTGGAAGAAGAGAAAAAGAAATTGGAAAGAAAGCTCGAGAGGATTAAGGAGAGAATACTAGGCGGTCGTAACTAAGCGATGAAATTTACGTGTTGTGTGTTGTAGTGTATCTTCATGTTTCTGTTGGGTCAAGTGCGGCTTTTTACCATTTCAGACTGTTATTGTGAATTTATATCTCTTTATGGGCAATTACTTGTTTAATTCCTTTAAGCATTCAATTCCCTTTTTACATTGCAAAAATGACTTGTCTTTTTTTTGTTTTCTTTCCTTTACTACTGCTTTAAATTATGAAACTGTTGTATTTACTGCTTTCTTAACGTGCAAATACGTGACAACATGCTTTTAATTGTTGCATAATAATTCTCAACATCATATTCCACTCGTGCCAAACAAATCCCATAGCAACGCTTATAATGAGTGATTGCGCTCTTCCTATATTATTACCCCTAAATCCTGAAAAGGCATATTTGCGGTAAAACCAGTCGATCAACGGTGTAGTCGACGGTTCCGTGCCTTTCCCCCTGGAGTTGTCCGCTCAAGGGTACCAGTGTAAAACCCCATAGAAACCTTATTCCATTTAAATTGTACATGCATCATGGTCAAACCTAGCCGGATCAGTTATTTTGTCCACATAATGATCCTTTAAGATAGCCTTGTCTAAAGTCCACTGGGTTTCCCTAAACCCAAACGGACATCATCACGTTCTGTACATTTATTTGGAGAATCAAATGCTTAATGCTAATTGTTGATGTTAAATAGTCGAGTCCGGTGGGGGTAGGGTCTAACCCTTCTGTCGTGCAGATAATGAGGCACGAAATCCCCAGATTCGGCATGGTTACCAACATCCACCCAAGACTTCTAAGCTGGTGGAAGGATCTTCACTCCAGTGATCAGACTCTCGTCCGAAAATATCTAAGGAATCTACCTTCCCTCCTGGAAATTCAACCCAA
>NW_017680250.1:0-4994 GCF_001879085.1 Nicotiana attenuata | reverse complement strand
GGGGAAGGTCCTTCAGGGACCAAGTAGATAGGATTTTATCTTTTCGCTATATAAAATGTAATAAGGCCAATGGCCATTAGTGACTTTTATTTCCTGTTATTTATTGTCGATTTGGGATTCGTCTTATTTTTATCAATAAAATGAGGCATTTAGCATCCTGATCTCTCCAAATCAACTTGTCGCTAGGCCTACCTCGGGCATGAAGAGGTCCCCAAATGAGGACGCGATTTACATTCTCGCACTATGTGTTTAAATATTGCAACATTTTTTTGTAACACCCAACTAACTTGGTTACTTTTTCGATTTATTTTTTGTTTTGTTATTCCCCTCCCCAAATGTTAGTTCGAGCACTCTGGCAACGTCATCCTATTCCACAAGATCCAAGGGCCCTCCACCCACTCCTCCTCTAAGTCCTATTAAGAACAAGAACAAAGGCAAAATGGAAGATTTGAACAGCATTAGAAGGGATAATTCAACTGAACGGGTAGAGGTCACTAATGGACATGGTACTCAGGTTCCTAAGGAAAATGTATCCCAGCTTGAATAGAAATTGCTAAAATTCCAGGAAGATCTCGATCAGGTTCGGAATCTGGCAAGTTTGTCATTCTTGCTCAACACACCAGATATCACCTTTCCCAATACTCAAAACCCTACACCACCCCAAAACATCCCAAAGCAACAAAATCATCTCGTTCCCCATATTATTCCACCAAAGACCCAATGCAGCACTTGCCACTCCACAAACAACACCCCATTGCTTCTCCCAGAACTCCAAGACTCCACAAATGACCACTTCCCCACCCACCATAACACCCCCATCTACGTGGAGACCATGCCACTCTCCACCCAACCCATCTCAGGCACACCCGAGTCTGATGATAAAGATTTGCTTATCAGGAACCTGGCTGAAGAACTTAAGAAATTGACTAGCCGGATCCAGGGCGTTGAAGGAAACAAGGGAATTGAAGGGTTGAATTATGAAGATCTTTGCATATAGCCCGATATCGAACTGCCCGAGGGGTACAAACCTCCAAAGTTCGAGATGTTTGACGCTACAGGTGACCCCAGGGTACATTTGAGGACGTATTGTGACAAGTTGGTTGGAGTAGGAAAAGACGAGAGGAGGCGCATGAAGCTATTCATGAGGAGTCTAAAATGAGACGCACTATCCTGGTACATCAGCCAAGATCCTAAGAAATGGTCAAGTTGGGTAGGTATGGCCTCTGATTTCATGGACAAATTCATATTTAACACAGAAAATTCGCTGGATGTGTTCTACTTCAGAATCTGAAGAAGAAACCTACAGAAACATTTCGCGAGTATGCTACTCGTTGGAGGTCGGAAGCCGCTAAGGTCAAGCCTGCCTTAGAGGAGGAACAAATGAACAAATTCTTTGTCCGGGCCCAAGACCCGCAATACTATGAGCGACTAATGATGATTGAAGGCCACAAATTTTCTGACATCATCAAGCTGGGGGAACGAATCGAAGAAGGAATTAAGAGCGGTATGGTCACAAACTTCGAGGCCTTGCAAGCTACAAATAAGGCCTTGCAATCCGGTGGTGTGTCCAAAAAGAGAGACGTAGGAGCAGTGATGGTTGCACAAAGAACCAAATCTCCTATCAAATACCGAACCTACCCGACACCTCCACTCATATATCAGCCCACTTCGAATTACCAAGCACCCTCACCGCCCGCCTACCAACCATCTCCACCTCCCATATACCAGCCTACTTCACCCAGATATTCCCAACCCGCGCATGTTTACCAAACCTACAATACTCAACCATTCCACTATCAGTCACCTCCTACTCGTCAAAACTTCCCTAGACCACGACCAAATTTTGACCGCAGGGCTCCCAAACAATATACAACCATTGCTGAACCCATTGACCAACTATATGAGAGACTCAAAGCCGCCGGTTATGTCACCCCCATCCCTGCTTCAACTCCTGAGAACCCTTCTCAGTGGGTTAACCCAAACAAATCCTATGCATACCACTCTGGCATGAAGGGACACACCATCGACGAATGTCGCTCCTTGAAAGACAAGATCCAGTCTCTGATCCATAATAAGGTTATTATGGCAAAAGAACACGCCCCGAATGTCCGCAACAACCCTCTGCCAGACCATAAAGACGGGGGTATTCACATGATTGAAGTAGATGATGATTGGGATCCCGAGGGATCCATCGGGTTGATCACGGAAGGCGATGATACAAAGAAGCCAACGGTTACCCTCAACCCCATCAGGGTCCAGATCCAACCATTTGAGGTCACTGAGGTAAATGTGTCTATCCCTCTTGAGTTCAAAGCAGCTCCATCAGCATAGGCACCAGCACCATTTGAAGTTGCCGTTTTGCCACCCAAAGAACATGTCCCATTCGAAGTAAAGGTGGCCGCACCAATCCCAGTGGCAATGTCCGTTGTGCCCTCATTCCACACAAAAGCTATACCCTGGGATTACATAGCCGAGGCTAGGATAAAAGGCAAGGTCAGGTTCGAAGAGACTATTACAGCACAGGGAATGACAAGAACGGGGAGAGTCTATACCCCTAAATACCTAGCTGAGTCCAGCAAGCAGGCCTCTAACCGGCCACCCATCATCGAGACAGGTCCAGACGACCTATGGAGAAAGATACAAGCCAAGGAGTACTTAGTCATTGACCAGCTGAACAAAACACCAGCACAGATATCCATCCTCTCACTGCTGCAGAATTCCAAGACACACAAAAATGCTCTGTTGAAGGTGCTAAGTGAAGCCTACGTACCAAGCAACATCACCAGCGGGGAAATGGCCAACATGGTAGGACAGGTATTAGAGAGCCACAAAATCACCTTCTATGAGGACGAGCTACCACCTGAAGGGTTGGGTCACAACAGAGCCCTACATATCACCGTACAATGTGAGGACTATTTCATCACTAGGATCCTGGTCGATGGGGGTTCCAGCCTTAAAATCTGTCCTCTGGTAACGCTCAAGAAGTTGGGAAAAGGTTTGCATGAGATAAAAGAAAGAGCAATCAACGTAAAAGCTTTTGATGGATCCCAGAGGGCCACCATCGGTGAAATCAGTCTGTGTCTTCAGATGAGACCTACCTGGTTCGATGTTGAGTTCCAAGTAATAGATGTGCCCGCATCCTACAACCTGCTGTTAGGATGCCCCTGGATTCATTCTATAGGGGCTATGGCTTCGACGTTGCATCAGCCCGTGAAATTTGAATGGAATCACCAGGAAGTGATCATTCACGGTGATGGCAGCAATCCTATATACAGTCGTCAGACCATTCCAGCAATAGGGGAAGAAGGAAGTTAGGTAGGGAAACCTACCACCACATCGAGCGAGTCAATGCTGTTGAAAAAGATAAATGGTGGGACAACAAGATCGATAGTATATTGAACTAGAGTGGGTACGAACCTGGCAAGGGGCTTGGCAAGAACCTCCAGGGGATTGCTAAACCCATAAAGCTCAAGAAGCATGGCACTACTTTCGGTCTGGGATACGAATACACTTGGGAAGAGTTTAACAACTGGTCGCCTCCATGGCGTGGTCCTTACTACCCACTGGAGCAACCGATACTGCACTTAGAGCAAACTTTCCAACAGGCTGACGTCGTCTATGGGACGGACAAAGAAGAGGCGCTCGCAGCAGTGGAAAATTTGTTTTTAGAGGACAATGATATGGATTGCTGTGTTATCCTTGAGGAGGAGGGGGAGGAAGGCCCTTCCATATAGGCCGTGAGCAGAGGAGCGCGCCTCAATAACTGGTCTATCAGAACAACTAGAGCCCGGCGAGCCTCGGGGTAGCAAGGCTAAAGAAGCATCATGCACTGTTTTTTTACTAGACGATTTTCTTTTCGTATTTTTGTTCTCGCAATAAGATCTTCAATGTTCAAAACAATTATGAGATTTATCAAAAGCATTTCGACTTTTCTTATGAATCGACACTTATTATTATTTTTCTCTTATTTACTTCATTCATACAGCATTACTATTACTTATCTTGATGAACCAATGACTGTGACATGCAATGAGACAACGCCAACAAACGGACATTGATTCAGAGGAATATGATATACCAGAGGAAATCGTCAAAGAAGTAGAGAACTTTGAGAACAGACCGAAGTCCAACCTGGACGAGACAGAAATTGTTAACCTGGGAGATGCGGAAAATGTCAAGGAAACACGAATCAGTGTTCATTTGTCGCCATCAGAAAAGAAGGAATGCACAGAATTTCTAAGGGAATATAAGGACATATTCGCCTGGTCATATGACGATATGACTGGTCTATGTACGTCTATTGTGGCCCATAAACTGCCAACTGATCCAACATGTCCGCCGGTAAAGCAGAAGCTCAGGAAGTTCAAGCCTGACATGAGTTTGAAAATCAAGGAAGAAGTCACTAAACAGGTCAAAGCTAAGGTTCTCAGGGTAGTAGAATACCCGACATGGTTAGCCAACATAGTGCCAGTACCAAAGAAGGATGGGAAGGTCAGAGTCTGTGTTGACTACCGGGGTCTCAACCGGGCAGTCCGAAAAATGACTTCCCCTTGCCAAATATACACATCTTGATTGACAATTGCGCCAAGCATGAGCTGCAGTTATTCGTGGATTGTTTCGCCGGTTACCACCAGATCTGGATGGATGAAGAAGATGCTAAGAAAACGGCTTTCATCACGCCATGGGGGATGTATTGTTACAAAATGATGCCGTTCGGCCTAAAAAATGCAGGGCTACCTATATGAGGGCCATGACTACCATCTTTCACGACATGATACACAAGGAGAAAGAGGTTCACAAAGACAGAATTCTGACATGTTCCTAGAATCCAGAATGAATTCGTTGATGCATTGGCTACCCTGTCATTCATGATACATCATCCTGATAAGAACTTCATTGACCCCATATCGGTGAAAATTCATAATCAACCAGCTTACTGTGCCCATGTTGAAGAGGAAGCAGATGGAAAACCTTGGTTCCATGATATCAAGGAA
>NW_017680249.1:3720-14089 GCF_001879085.1 Nicotiana attenuata | reverse complement strand
ACATCTTCGTAGCACCTGGGTGAATAGAATACCGCGAACTATGTGCCTCTGCTAGAATCCTCTCCCTCAAGCCATCAACATTAGGAATGCATAGGCGACACTTGAGTCGCAGGACACCATTCTCGCCAATAGAAACCTCCTTGGCACTACCCTGTAGAACCGTCTCTCTCACAACTGCCAAATGCGGATCATCAAACTGTCGGGCCTTGATCTTCCCCAATAATGATGACTGAGCAACAACACACACAAGGAATCCGCTGGGCTCTAAATTATCCAACCTCACAAGTCTGTTAGCCAAGGACTGAATGTCCAAGGCTAGTGGTCTTTTCTCTGCTGGAATGAATGCCAAGCTACCCATACTCTCTGCTTTCCTGCTTAAGGCATCCACGACCACATTTGCCTTGCCCGGAAAATAAAAAATGGTGATGTCATAGTCCTTTAGTAGCTCAAGCCATCTACGCAGCCTCAAGTTGAGATCCCTCTGCTTGAACAAGTGTTGTAAGCTGTGATGATCAGTGCAAACCTCACATGATGCCCATACAGATAATGCCTCCATATCTTAAGAGCATGAACAATCGCCTCTAACTCTAGATCGTGCAGAGGATAATTCTTCTCATGAATCTTCAGCTGACGGGAGGCATATGGAATAACTCGCCTCTCCTGCATCAATACACAACACAAGCCAATGCATGAAGTGTCGCAATATACCGTATACATCCCTGAACCTAAAGGCTTCTGAAAGCTCACGTCACAATCATCGGACCAGCGATAAGGAGCACCCTTCTGGGTCAATCTAGTCAGAGGTGATGCAATAGATGAAAAGCCATGCACGAATCGCCGGTAATAACCTGCTAACCCCAGGAAACTCCTGATCTCGGTCGCTGAAGTAGGACGTGGCCAACTCTAAACTACCTCAATCTTCTTGGGATCCACCTTAATACCCTCTCCAGACACAATATGCCCCAAGAATGCCACTAACTCCAGCCAAAACTCACACTTGGAGAACTTAGCATATAGCTTCTACTCTCGCAAGGTCTGAGGCACTACTCTCAAATGCTGCTCGTGCTCCCCCAAGCTACGTGAGTATATCAAGATGTCGTCAAACATATTCTAGATAAGCCAAACACCCCTTCTCGACCATACGTCGAGCCTTCAGGAAGGAAATAACCCGGCTAGATGTATCAACTGTGGAACCCTTCCACTAACAACCTCTCGGCACCATGGCCTGCTGTCCGGAAGCCTGGCCCTGATGGCCCGAATACCCTCCAGAGGAACTCTGAATAGCTAGAGGACGATAAGAAACCTCTGGCATGGTGCTTTAACCCATCTTGAAACATAATGCACAGCCCATGAAATCTATTTCCCATACATCAAATATTTCACACACCTGTATCGATTGCAATGACATCTCATATCTCTTAGTGATATTACATGTTCTTCAACACCTGTCACACTATGCAACGTAGGCACGAGAGTCATTAAAAAGTGTTGGCCAGAAAAATCCAACCTCTAGAACTTTAAAGGCAGTTCGATTTGCTTCAAAATGTCCTCCAACGCTCCATCGTGGCAGTGATAAAAAAATTTGGTCTTTCCTTCTTCTGGTACACACCTTCTGATAATATTATCTGCACAAATTTTAAACAAGTAAGGGTCATTCCATAAATAATATTTAGCATCAGATATCAACTTTTTCCTCTGTTGGTAAGTGAGATTTTGGGGTGTCCATTTTCCAACCAAGTAATTTGCAATGTCTGAAAACCAGGGTGGTTGAGTAACAATTGAGTTGATAGAAAAAATATGTTCATCAGGAAACTCTTCTTTAATATCACACAACTCAAGTAGAGAGTTCTCTAATCTAGACAAATGGCCAGCTACCTGATTCTCTGTTCCTTTTTTTTATCTTTTATTTCGAGCTCAAATTATTGTAGAAGTAAAATCTATCTTAACAATCTAGGTCGGGCATCTTTTTTTGCTAAGAGGTATTTTAGAGCCTCATGGTCAGTAAAAACAGTGACCTTGGTTCCTATTAGATAGGAGCGAAACTTATCAAATGCAAATACCACTGCTAGTAGTTCTTTTTCAGTGGTGGCATAATTTAGTTGAGCCTCATTCATTGTCCTGCTGGCATAGTAAATTGCACGAAAAATCTTATCTTTTCTCTGGCCTAAAACAACTCCAATTGCAGCATCACTAGAATCGTACATGACCTCAAAAGGTTGGTTCCAATCAGGGGACACAACTATAGGGGCAGTTGATAATTTTTCTTTAAGGGTGTTAAAGGCCTTCATACAATCACCTGAAAATTCAAACTTAACATCTTTCATTAAAAGGTTAGTTTGAGGTTTCGAAAGTTTTGAAAAATCATTTATGAACCGTCTGTAAAAAAAAAAAAAGCATGACCTAGAAAGCTTCTAATGCATTTAACAGTTGTGGGAGGGGGTAATTCTGCTACAAGATCAATTTTAGACTTATCAACTTCTATCCCTTTAGCAGTGATTATACGTGCTAAAACAATTCCCTCAGTAACCATAAAATGACATTTTTCCCAATTAAGAATTAAGTTTGTCTCTTCACATCTCTAAAGAACTAAGTTTAAGTGGTGGAGACTGTCACGACCCAAAACCCACTACGGGTCGTGATGGCGCCGGACACCTCTGTCAGGCAAGCCAATTATCAATAAAATTCTCTTTTAACACCTTTGAAAATCTAGGATTTTTCCTTCCATTTTTTTTCATAAATAAAACAATCTCTGCTTCAATTCAAATTAAGAAATAACTATTAGTACACATCTTTCGAAAACCATCCCAGAACCTGGTGTCACAAGTGCATGAGCATCTATTTGATAATGAAAATAAAATACAATATCTGTCCGAAATACAGTGGACAGGGAATAAATATAAAAATGCTGAAATAAACTACACTAGCTGCGGATCGCCTCGAACAATGCAGATCACCTAGTCCCAGAGTCATCCGCGCTGCTACGCCCAGTAGGCCACTAGAGTTACTTATACATGTGCAACAAAAATGCACAGAAGTGTAGTATGAGTACGTAATCAACGTGTACTCAGCAAGTATCCCGTCTAATCTCGAAGAAGTAGAGACGAGATGGTCAACTTTGACGCTTACTAGTGGCCCAGTAATACATACTAAATGTGAGAGGAAATCAGGGATTTTATAAAGCAGTACTACTCACAAAGCTGGAAAACAAGCAATACACCTTCAACAAATAATAAAGGATTTTCAAAGTTTACTTTTCTTTATCTTATCAATTTACATCAATCCATGAAAGGCAATATCATCATTTAAAATTTCTCATGCAACAATATATATAAAAATATCATGCGCAAATTATGCCGAGGCGACGGCCCGATCCAACATAAATAAATTGTGCACTTGCCGAGGGTCGACGGCGCGCCTATAGATGCATCTATTACCCCGCTCGCGAAATAATTTTCGACGCGGTCAACATAAAATAAACACATACCCTGCTCGCGAATCATACATGCAACGCAGGTACACATAGAGATACATGCTCAATCAATCAAGAAAGAACTTATCAGAGAAAATTTATCAAAATATATCAAACTCTCTTTTAACAAATTTTAAGAAGTAAGGTTTAATCCCTTTAGAAATTCATTTACAAATTCCATGTGATATAAGCAATTCAAGCTATCATAGGGTTTACAAATAATCCAAGTATTCATGCTTTTGGGTCCTAACTACCCGGACAATAGCATAATAGTAGCTACGAACGGACTCTCGTCACCTCGTGCGTACTTAGCCCCGGCAAATAGGAGCACTTAATCAATTATTTCACCTATGGGACAATTCCCTCTTACAAGGTTAGAAAGGAGACTCACCTCGCTCCGAAGATCCATAACCGGCACTCCACGCCCCTCCGAAGACTCTAATTGATGCACCACGCTCCGAAACTAGCCAACGGTTACACAAACCCATTAATATATGCTCAATTATTCATTACAATCTAATTTATAGCAATTCCTAACTCCGATCGAAAAGTTGACCAAAACGCCCTCGGGCCCACGTGCCCGGAATCCGAAATTTTTCGAAGATAAACATTACCCATGACCTTATGAACTCAAATATACAATTACTCCTAATTCCATGCTCAAATTCGTGGCTAAATTCCAAGAATATAATTTTCTAGGTTTTTCACCAAAACCACAGTTTTCTACAATTTTTCAAGTCCAAATCCATATATAAACCTTGTATTTAACCAAAGCTAGCATAAATTACTTACCTCATGACAAGTGACGAAAATGGCGCCTCCAAGTTGCTCCCCATCGACTCCAATGGAAGAAAAATGGGGTTGAAATGAACTCAACCCTGAACTTAAAAGATCTCACTGCCCCAGCTGTTTCCTCATCTGCGGTCCATTGGCCGCTTTTGCAGTTCCGCAGGTGCGGTCAAAATGCCGCATTTGCGGTCTTCCCTAGGCCTCCCCCTTTTCGCATCTGCGGCCTCACCTCCGCAGATGCGGTCCGCTTCTACGGACACCTAACCGCATCTGCGGCCCACTCCGAGCCGACCAAATCCGCTTCTGCGACCATTTCTCCGCAGATGCGGTCCCGCTTCTGCGGAACCTTGACCGCATCTGCGGTCCTCAAGCCCCTGACACATTTTCGCACCTGCGCCTTCCTAGCCACTTCTGCGGCGCCGCACCCGCTGCCCCTTTTTCCGCAAGTGCGGTTATGACAGCAGCCAGACCCTTCAAGCTTCTTCAAAATTCCATTTTTGATCCGTTAACCACCCGGAATCCACCCGAGGCCCCCGGGACCTCAACCAAACCTACCAACCAATCCCAAAACACGTTACGGACTTGCTCGAGGCCTCAAATCACATTAAACAATGCTAAAATCATGAATCAACCCCCAATCCAAACTTAATGAACTCTAGAATTCCCAACTTCTATTTCCGATGTTTAAACTAATCAAATCACGTCCGATTGAACTCAAATTTTGCGCAAAAGTCATATTTGACATTACGGACCTACACCAACTTTCGGAATTGGATTCCGACCCCGATATCAAAAAGTCCACCTCCGGTCAAACTTCTGAAAAACCTTCAAATTTCTATCCTTAGCCAAAGGGCTCCAAAATGACCTACAAACCTCCGAATTCACTTCCGATCGCGCCCAAAACTCCAGAATCACCATACGAAGCCATTCACAGTCTCGGAATCCCAAACGGACATTGATAACACTGAAATGCACTTCAAGCCAAACTTATGAAATTTCTTCTAAAATGCTAACTTCCACAATAGGCGCCAAAACACTCCCGGGTTATCAAAAACCCGAACCGGGCATACGCCCAAGTCAGCAATCATCATACGAACCTGCTGGAACCTTTAGATCCTGATTCCGAGGTCGTTTACTAAAAATTCAATCTTAGTTCGTTCTTTCAACTTTAAGCTTCTAAAATAAGAATTCTCTTTCCAAATCAACTTTGAACTTCCCGAAACTCAATTCTGACTGCACGTGTAAGTCATAATGCCCGAAATGAAGCTGCTCATGGCCTCAAACCGCTGAACGACGCGCTAGGACTCAAAACGACCGGTCGGGTCGTTACATTCTCTCCCACTTAAACATACGTTCGTCCTCGAACGTGCCGAGAACTACATTGAAGTAGTCTGAAATCTCTGGTTAACTTCTCGTGCACCTTCCCGTGCTACCACAACTCGGTTGAGCACATTAGCTCGCTCAATTCTGAAGATACCCTCTATTATTCAAGTAGATACGCCTTAAGGCCCAATTCTAACATTTGGAATTCTATGCCTGGCCCAGTTCCACTATAAGGTCTCCACATTAACCACCACACGCTTTACTCAAACATAACTACATAACTCTGCTGAATTCATACTTAGCATATCTTTACTCACCGGACCACAATAACCTTTTTCTGATCAACTCAGTCTAAATCCTACTAATCTGATGCTCCAATTGCACCTCATGACATACACAGGTCTTACTCCAACCATTATAATACCGCCACGATGGAAGAGATGTGCAGAAATTCATAATCAACTGCCGAGTCAACAAATCATTAGGTCCACACCCCTGACAAAGCTAACACCTCCTTCTGAGCCAAATAATGGTCTTATCTCCTTAGAATACTTCATACAGCTGGATTGCACAGAATCCTAAATCAAGTGATTTCGTCTCGTCTGATACAACTGCTCAGGCAATAGGCCACCCCAGACATTATTAAAATCTCATATGATGTTACCATGTGCCAATAGGCCACCAATTCGAACGCGATGCATAAGGAAAAACGAACTCTGGGAGGAATTACCTAACTCCGCACTAATACGGACTTTCCTTAGAAAATAGGAAGCAGGACATACAAAAATAGCATATAGGAAACCATACTCAACATCACACTATTGCGTCGCGCAACCCGGTCCAAATAACATAGATCTCGCATAAGGAGATTGCACATCGAGCTAAATTTGCTCATTACAACAACATACCGAATACCGGTCATAAGCGTGCTAAGGGCACAATAACATCCCCGAGGGAACATATAGCGTCATAAGCTACAAAACTCAAGCACAACTGGGGTGTGATATACAAACTGAATCTCAAGAGCCACCTTGCTCATAATACATCATTTCTGCACGGATCTTCAACACCTAAGCAATTTCTTAAGCCGTCTCGCAACTCTCATGGCGCAATGCATCACTACATGGAATATCTGACAATGAAATAACACCCTGACTACTCTATAAGGAGCGTATTACTGAAATGAAGACAACTGGCCTGACATAGAGCCCAAATTCACCTTTACATCCATCCACCAACCTCGAGTCGATCCTAATCACATCAAACTAAGCCAATAACCTTTCAAAGGTCCATACTAATTTCCCTCTTCTCATAACACACAAGGGCAACCATCCTAACCGGAGTACTCATCCGCATTCCACAACTCAGAATCTGAGTGCCCTCCAGGCATATATTCTCAACCTAACGATATCATCATGAATCTTCATACTTGGTCTAGATCTTTAATCAATCAAGTGACTACGTGCCACATTTATGAAATCTTCCTGTGGGACACACCCCCACAATCCACCATAACAATTAACTGGGTCTTACCTCCAACCCACCGACCGCACTAACGCTGAAAAGCGATCAAGAATCATTAACCATGATACAAGCCCTCTTTGCAAAACACCAATCTCAGGTGATGCTGAAGACAATGCCAACTTACTTTAAACACCGAAGCTCCTTTCCTGCTCATCCGAGCTTGTGACATCTTTGTCCACACCGAACTGCAACTTTGATTCTCATTTCAAATTCCATACTACACGATGCACCTGACATATCCATGAACAGTAGGACATGATCCTTCATCATAATTCCAGAATTGCTAATAGATTAATACTTCATCACGTCAAAGCTTTTTCGTTGAACTCACTTTAGGAAAACCATAGCAGCACGCAGGTAATACTCATAACCGTAGAATATGCAAACAGCTAAGTAGTGGTCTAAGCCACCATAGCCCCTCCGGAACTTGCTTCCTCATAAAAGACCATAACATAAGAATGTTTCTGATTAATATCAATTACAACGGCTGAAAAGCCTCATACGCACCGTCACAACTCACTTGCATAACTCGATCACGCTGAAGAAACTGATCGCCAACGCTAATATGCCAAATTCAACTATGGCCAATGAAACTACCTTCTTCCAATTTATCCTTGATTGCCTTAAAGATAATACTGATTCCATCCAACACATAACATACTCCATCTGAACTCATCTTGAGTGACCTCGAATCACGAGACCATGCTGTCTCAAATCCCATGAACTATCTCATATCTATCAAATGCTATACCGCAAGCCAAAACATCACAGAACGTCCTGAATCGCCATTCGTAAGCAGCTGCAAAAGCTTGATTCTCAACTGCACCTATAGGCTCAAAATCATTAGGTATCATACTTCATATTTTGAATTTCACTAGGATCGCTGCTGAGAGCCACCCGCTCTGTCTTGGCCCCGAATATAATCAACTCCATGAGTCTTCCATCACATGAATACCCCCTTTGCGAAGAACCCGCCGAATCACTTCCCTTGGAACCCGCGCCTATACAAAGCAAAATCCTGAATCTTTCCCTATGTTTGAGCATGGGCTCATAAGGCCAACGATAGCCCACCTTTTAATAATTCCTTTGCTCAGATTACCACTTATGGTCTTTCACCGTAGCTAAGATAGCCCATCAATATGCTAACAACCAGAAACCTCACAGGTAGTTAACTCTGCAACCCCATCATAAGCGGTGGGACTCTCCCACTTAGCGTGAAGCCACTATTTCACAACTCTGGAATTCACCCAGATTCCCTAGCTTCCATCGACATAACTTTTGCGCGATCAACCACATAAATTCTCGGATTCTTTCTATAAAACCCCCTCCTTATACTCTAAATCATCCACCACATTCGCACGATCGATCTCTTCGCTGCATACCCAATAGGATCCTTCGCAGAAGCCTCGCCAACCACGCAACCGCTAACCTGCTCACTTGGGTAGCCCACCTATAAAAGCTCTCCCTGGCATCTTCCTACGCTGCTGCACGGGGTACAATCACTTCAACATCAGTAACCCATCCTGAGTCTAAGCTCACTCTCCAGCTGCGTAGGTCCATTTACCCCTCGTGGACATCATTTAAATGCGCGACAACATCTTTCCAATTCCAAGTTATGCTGCATCCTTCTTCACTTAAGCGGCTCCTTTCCGTTATATTAAATCTCCTGCCGCATGATAGCTCTTACTTCTAATTAATTCCGTAGGCCCCAATAGCGAAGCACCAATATTCCCAAATCGCTCCAACTCTCCTTAAGGCGCATAGTCATCTTATTACCAAGCCCCTACGCAGCTCCGCCACTCTCCCACTTTGGGAAAACTCACTCCCTTAATCAACTGCTCGGCCTGCACTTCCTAAGCCTGGCCTTTTAGCAATTTAAAACTCCGCCTGACACTTCCCACATGTCTTTCTCATCCTTTGCTGCTCAGTTGTTGCCTTAATAAAATTTGTCTTCATAGAACTTGAATCCACAATTTGCTACTAACTCCATACTCTTTCGAAGGTCGTCTTTCTCGAACTGCCAACATTAGAAATACTGATTCAATCCTAAACCACCGCACCCTGCGATATCTGAAAGTCGTATCTCCGATACTGTTTCACAATGACTTGCCCCACGGGCGAATTGTAGGAGATCATAACACCGACAAACCTAATACGCTCAATTAGGACGACAGCACCCCGATATAGAGGAAAACTCCACCACGCTTGAAATTACCAAGTCTCATTACTTCCACCAGTCCACACATGACCACCCTTAATTCGATTACCTCTCCCCCTGCCGGGAATAACATACTGGATCTCTTGATTATGCACTGAGTAAACCTCCCTTGAAATCATTCACTGCCCTGACACGTGGGCAACACTCTACTATCATATCACTACTGCAGAATAGTCATTCATAAGCGTCGCGGCAACTTGTACCTAGCCTCAAAGCCCTCAAAAATACCGCTACTAGGCTGAAACAATAAAATATTCTTCCATAAGGCGACGATAATAATCTGATCAACTATACCGGGAGAAACATCCCGTATCACATCTGTAGTACCATTATGGTTCTTCAATTCAATTTATGACAAGCGGTTCGCGTCGCATAGGATTGAGAGGAAAGAAACAAAGGCATAAGCCTCACATGAAATCGAATCGCACGATAAGGAATCAAGAAGGGAGGTACTCCTAACAGTCCTGCAGCCTCCCGAGGATAAGTACAGACGTCTCTGTACCGATCCGCGAGACTCTACTAGACTTGCTCATGACTCGTGAGACCCTAGGAACCTAGTGCTCTGATACCATGTTGTCACGACCCAAAACCCACTATGGGTCGTGATGGCGCCGGACACCTCTGTCAGGCAAGCCAACTAAATTATCAATAAAATTCTCTTTTAATACCTTTGAAAATCTAGGATTTTTCCTTCTATTTTTTTCATAAATAAAATAACCTCTGCTTCAATTCAAATTAAGAAATAACTATTAGTACACATCTTTCGAAAACCATCCCAGAACCCGGTGTCACAAGTGCATGAGCATCTATTGATAAGGAAAATAAAATACAATATCTGTCCGAAATACAGTGGACAGGTAATAAATATAAAAATGCTAAAAGGAACTACACTAGCTGCGGGTCGCCTCGAACAATGCAGCTCACCTAGTCCTAGAGTCATCCGCGCTGCTACGCCCAGTAGGCCACTAGAGTTACTTATACCTGTGCAACAAAAATGCACAGAAGTGTAGTATGAGTACGTAATTAACGTGTACTCAGCAGTATCC
>NW_017680249.1:0-583 GCF_001879085.1 Nicotiana attenuata | reverse complement strand
CATGAAATTTCAAGAATTTTCAGTCATGTCAGAAAAAATTGCCGACATGCAACGTTGAAATGTAGCAGGGGTGTTGCACAAACCAAATGGCATTCTCCTATAGGCATATGTTCCATGAGGACATTTGAAGGTTGTCTTATCTTGATCTTCTGGTGCGATTGGTATTTGGTTATACCCTGAATAACCATCAAGAAAACATAAAAACCATATCCTGCAATTCTTTCCAACATTTGATCAATAAATGGTAAAGGAAAGTGATCTTTTCTAGTGGCATCATTGAGACGTCTATAATCTGTACAAACTCTCCATCCTGTGATGGTCCTGGTAGGTATTAGTTCATTATTTTTATTTTTTATCACTTTCATACCTCCCTTTTTTGGTACTACCCGAACAGGACTTACCCAAGGGCTGTCTGAAATAGGATAAATAATACATGCCGCCAAAAGCTTTACAATCTCCTTTTTTACCGAGGGAATGGAGGCCCTATGTCTAAAAATCTCAACTAGGGATTGGAGGCCCTATTTGGCAAAAAAAGGCGACTAGGGAACGGAGGCCCTATGTCTAAAAATCTCAACTAGGGAAT
>NW_017680248.1:4928-14090 GCF_001879085.1 Nicotiana attenuata | reverse complement strand
CAAAATTCCATTCTGAGGCCGTCTTCACACTGTTCCGACTACGGTCAATTTCCAAAACTTAAGCTCTCATTTAGGGACTAAGTGTCCCAAAACTCTCCGAAACTCCCAAAAATTCCTCCCGGCAACTCACAATAGCAGAAACAAACACGGGGAAAGCAGTTAATAGGGGATCGGGGCGCTAATTCTTAAAAGGACCGGCCGGGTCGTTACATCCTCCCACACTTAAACATTCGTTCGTCCTTGAACGAGCATAGAGACATACATGAAGTAGTGAATAGATGAGGGTAACGGCTGCGCATATCCTGCTCGGTCTCCCAGGTCGCCTCCTCGACCGGCTGACCCCGCCACTGAACCTTCGCAGATGCAATGTTCTTTGACCTCAGCTTTCGAATCTGCCTGTCCATTATTGCCACTGGCTCCTCAACATAAGATAGATCCTTGTCCAACTTGACTGAACTGAAATCCAACACGTGCGACGGGTCGCCGTGATACCTCCGGGGCAGCGAAATATGAAATACCGGGTGAACTCCTGCCAGGCTGGGAGGTAAGGCAAGCTCATAGGCGACCTCCCCAACACGCCTCAATATCTCAAAAGGGCCAATACACCTCGGTCTTAGCTTCCCTTTCTTCCCAAATCTCATAACGCCCTTCATAGGCGAAACCCGAAGCAGAACCCGCTCTCCAACCATGTAGGAAACATCACGAACCTTCCGGTCTGCATAACTCTTCTGTCTGAACTGCGCTGTACGTAGTCTATCCTGAATCACCTTGACCCTTTCCAAGGCATCCTGAACCAGGTCTGTGCCCAGTAATCTAGCCTCACCCGGCTCAAACCAACCCACCGGGGATCTACACCCCTACCATATAAAGCCTCATACGGCGCCATCTGAATGCTGGACTGATAGCTGTTGTTTTAGGCAAACTCCGCCAATGGAAAGAACTGATCCCAAGACCCTCCAAACTCAATCACACACGTTCGGAGCATATCCTCAAGAATCTGAATAGTGCGCTCGGACTGTCCGTCCGTCTGAGGGTGAAATGCTGTGCTCAACTCCACCCGAGTACCTAACCCATGCTGTACGGCTCTCCAGAACCGTGATGTGAACTGAGTACCTCTGTCTGAAATGATGGAAACTAGAATACCATGCAGACGGACAATCTCCCGGATATAAATCTCCGCCAACCGCTCCGAGGAATAGGTAGTAAACACAGGAATGAAATGGGCGGACTTGGTCAGCCGATCCACAATAACCCAAATGGCATCGAACTTCCTCAAAGTCCGTGGGAGCCTGGATACGAAGTCCATGGTGATCTGCTCCCACTTCCACTCCGGAATCTCTATCTGTTGAAGCAATCCACCCGGTCTCTGGTGCTCATACTTCACCTGCTGACAATTAAGGCACCGAGCTACAAACCCCACTATATCTTTCTTCATCCGCCTCCACCAGTAGTGCTGTCTTAAATCCTGATACATCTTCGCGGCACCCGGATGAATGGAATACCGTGAACTATGGGCCTCCTCTAGAATCAACTCCCGAAGCCCATCAGCATTGGGTACACAAACTCGACCCTGCATCCTCAATACCCCATCATCACCAATAGTCACATCTCGAGCATCGCCATGCAACACCTTGTCCTTGAGGACAAGCAAATGAGGGTCATCAAACCGACGTTCCTGGATATGATCAAATAACGAAGACCGAGAGACCACGCAAGCTAGAACCTGGCTGAGCTCCGAAAGGTCCAACCTCACAAATTGGTTGGCTAAGGCTTGAACATCCATCGCCATGGGCCTCTCTGTTGCTGGTAAATAAGACAAATTCCCCAAACACTCTACCCGGTAGCTCAAAGCATCGCCACCATATTGGCCTTGCCCGGGTGATACAAAATAGTGATATCATAGTCCTTCAGCAACTCTAACCACCTCCTCTGGGGCAAGTTAAGGTCCTTCTGCTTGAACATATGCTGCAAACTCCGGTGATCAGTATAAATCTCACAAGGCACACCGTACAAATAATGACGCCAGATCTTCAAGGCGTTAACAATTACAACTAACTCAAGATCATGGACAGGATTATTCTTCTCATGTATCCTCAACTGTCTGGACGCGTAGGCAATCACCCTACCATCCTGCATCAATACCGCTCCAAGGCCAACCCTCGAGGCATCAAAATAGACAGTATACGACCCCAAACCGGTAGGCAATATCAAAACTAGGGCCGTGGTCAAAGCTGTCTTGAGCTTCTGAAAGCTCTCCTCGCACTCTTCCGTCCACTGGAACGGAGCACCCTTCTGGGTCTGCCTGGTCATAGGTGCTGCAATAGATGAAAACCCCTGAACAAATCGACGGTAATAACCCGCCAAGGCAAGAAAACTGCGGATCTCTGTAGCTGAGGATGGTCTGGGCCAACTCTACACTACCTCTACCTTCTTCGGATCCACCTGAATACTCTCACTCGAGACCACGTGACCCAAGAATGCCACAGAATCTAACCAAAACTCACATTTCGAGAACTTAGCATATAGTTTCTTTTCTCTCAAAGTCTGGAGCACTGTCCTCAGGTGCTGCTCATGATCCTCCCGACTTCGGGAATATACCAGAATGTCATCAATAAAGACAATCATGAATGAGTCAAGATATGGCCAGAATACACTGTGCATCAGATGCATGAAGGCTGCTGGGGCATTAGTCAGCCCAAATGACATAACAAGGAACTCGTAATGACCATACCGAGTCCTGAAGGCAGTTTTCGAGATATCTGGCTCCCGAATCTTCAACTGATGATAGCCTGAACGCAAGTCAATCTTAGAAAACACACAAGCACCTTGTAACTGATCAAATAGGTCATCAATACGGGGCAAAGGATAACGGTTCTTCACTGTAACCTTGTTCAACTGGCGATAATCAATACACATACGCATCGAACCATCCTTCTTCTTCACAAATAAGATAGGAGCACCCCAAGGTGATGCACTGGGTCGAATGAAACCCTTATCAAGTAATTCCTGCAACTGTTCCTTCAACTCCTTCAACTTAGGAGGAGCCATACGGTACGGAGGAATAGAAATGGGCTGAGTGCCCGGCAACAGATCAATGCCAAAATCAATATCTCTATGGGGCGGCATGTCTGGAAGGTCAGCTGGAAACACATCAAAGAAATCCCGTACTACTGGGACTGAATCAACAGAAGGGGTATCCATACTGATATCTCTCACATAAGCTAGGTACGCATCACACCCCTTCTCAACCATACGCTGAGCCTTAAGGAAAGAAATAACTCTATTGGGAGTGTGATATAAAGCACCCCTCCACTCAACACGCGGTATACCTGGCATAACCAGCATCATGATTTTGGCCTGACAATCAAGAATAGCATAATGGGGCGACAACCAGTCCATGCCCAAGATAATATCAAAATCAGCCATGTTGAGTAACAATAAATCGGCTCTGGTCTCAAAACCACTAAGAGCAACCAAACACGACCGATGAACGCGGTCCACAACTAGAGATTCTCCCACAGGAGTAGAAACATAAACAGGGGAACTCAAAGAATCCCGAGATACACCCAAATGCGGAGCAAAATAAGAAGACACATAAGAATAAGTGGAGCTTGGATAGAATAGAACCGATGCATCTCTGTGACAGACCAAGATAGTACCTGTGATGACAGAATCGAAGGCGACAACCTCAGTACGGGCAGGAAGAGCATAGTATCTGGCCTGGCCTCCTCCTCGAGGGCGACCTCTACCTCCCCGACCTCCACCTCTAGCTGGCTAAGCAGGTGGGGTAGCAACTGGTGCAGTGATCATAGCCTGAGAACTCTGCGGTGCGCGCTGTGGCTGAGAAGTCTGTGAAGGTACAGCCCTCCCAAGTCTAGGGCAATCCCTTACCACATGGCATGCGTCACCACACTTAAAACAAGCTCTAGGAGGACATGGCGGCTGTGACTGACTCGGGTCAGGTCTGCTGGACTGGCCGTTGGAAGCACCCCGTGCAGGAGGCGCACTAGATACCGGAGGTGCATAATAAGGCTCTTGAGGCCTAGGAGGAGCTGGAATACCACTGGCTGCTGGAATGGTTGAATGAACCGGGCGACTCGTATAACCCCTACCATGACGACCTGCAGCTGGGGCACGGGCACCAGAATAATGGCCTAACTCTTGAGACCTCTTGGCCTCCCTCTCCTCTCTATCCTTAGCATGCATACCCTCAATCCTCCTAGCAATGCTCACCACCTGCTGATAAGAAATATCCATCTCCAACTCACGAGCCATGCTAGACCGGATGCTGGGAATAAGCCCCTTAATAAACCGGCGAACCTTCTCGCGAACTGTAGAAACCAAGGCTGGTGCATGCCTAGCCAAGTCGGTGAAACAGACAGCATACTCCGAAATAGTCATAGTACCCTGGCACAAACGCTCAAACTCTGCACGCCATGCGTCCCTGAGACTCTGGGGGACATACTACCGCGTGAACATATCTGAAAACTGAGCCCAAGTCAGGGAAGCTGCCTCATCCGGACTGTCTAACTCATAAGCACGCCACCACTGATAGGCGGCTCCTCGAAGCTGGAAGGTAGTGAAGGAAACTCCGCTCGATCCTGATATGCCCATAGTACGGAGGATATGGTAGCACTCCTCAAGAAATCCAAGGGCATTATCTGAGGCTAGCCCACTAAATGTAGGAGGCTGATACTTCTTGAACCTCGCAAGCCTCTTCTGCTCCTCCTCTGAAACTACTGCTCTCTCCTCGGGCTGAGCTGGGACTACTGGCTGTACAGGAACAACCTCTAGGACCTGATCAACATGCACTCGCTGCTCAGGAGTGCGGGCGGCGGGAGTTTGTGCTCCTCCCCCCGCCTGGGATGTAGCTTCAGCAAGGGGAAGCAACCCTGCCTGAGCTAGAGTGGTGTACATAGTCATAAACTGCGCCAGAGTCTCCTGGAGTGCTGACTAGTAGTAGCGGACGTATCAGGTGTCTGAACTCTGGCTGGTACTGCGGGTGGCACCTCAGTGGCAGCTCGCGCGGGTGCTTTGGCTGCACCACTGTCACGACCCCAATCCCGGTCGTGATGGCGCCCAACACTAATGCCAGGCAAGCCCGACCAATTTAAATACTCTCAACCCAAATACGCAATCCGTTAACAAATAATACGATTAAAATAGCAAATATCAAGGTTCCGATCCGAAACTAAATAAAATAGTATGGAAAGTAATAACGAATATCCCAACATTCCCCACTCTAGATGTAACAGAGTAATATATCCATAGTAATACAGAAGTCTAGGATATGGAAAGACAAATGAAATAAAGGGGAGGAGTCGGGTCCTGCGGACGTCAGACAGCTACCTCAACAACTCCTGAAAATAACTTCACGAAAAACAGCAACCAGCTCCACTAAGTCTCCGTAGCACCTGAATCTGCACACATGATGCAGGGAGTAAAGTGAGTACTTCCAACTCAGTGAGTAATAAACATATATAATGGCTGAAAGTAAGAAATCCCGAAATATTACAATATAAAGCTATAATCAACGATTCAGCACGTTAAACGATGAAACAACAACAGACAATGACAATTAAGACCAACAAATATAAAATGCATGAATGCAATGCAATGCACATGACCGCTGCGGCGCGCAGCCCGATCCATTTGGGTACCCGCGCTCACTGTGGGGGTTCAGACTCCGGAGGGGCTCCTACAGCCCAAGCGCAATATCATCGTAGCATTCGCTGCGGCGTGCAGCCCGATCCACACTCAGTCCAGATATATATATGCATGCAAGCCACTCGGGCACAGTCAAATTATTCATTTTAGTTTCAATTATTAGGAATTATAGAGCTAAGTGTTTAAACCTTTATTTATTTACTAAACATTTCGAGGCAGTGTCTAACTCAGGACTGATATCATGAAATATGCTAAGCATCATGGAAGCAGTGATAAGGATCCCTGAAGGATGCACATGATAGGCACAAAGCCCCAAACATATTCATAAAATCCAAGTAGGATGATTACCAAACAATTTCTAGTCAAGAACACAGTACGAACATCAATCGGAACGGACTAGGTCACAATCCCCAGTCACAATCGATCCCGCACTCGTCATAGAGTACGTGTCTCGCCTCAATATAGCGTCACAATGTGATATACCGGGGTTTCAAACCCTCAGGTCATCATCTACATCTATTACTTACCTCAAGCCGGCCACAAGTCTAGCTCGCTATGCCTTTGCCTTTCGAATCAACCTCTTCGCACGCCGAATCTGATTAAAACCACAACGAATACATTACAATAGGCTAAAGAAACATAACCCAATCGAAAAGACTCGAAAAATACCAAAATTCACTAAGTTGGCAAAACCCGAGCCCAGGGCCCACTTCTCGAATAATTACGAAATTTACATCACTGGATTCCTCATCTCGCCACGAGTCTACACATACCAATTTTACCAAAATCGGAGTTCAAATGCCCTTTCAAAATCCGTTTTTACATCACAACTTTTCAAGCCCTAGCTTGACCCGTTTTTGATGAATTTTTCATAATTTACATGTAATTTCTACCATAAACTCGAATATTTAGACCAAGGAACTTACCTCCAATTGATTCTCAGTCAAAGCCCTCGAAAATTCTCGCTCAAAGCTCTCAAAACCGCTTTAAAATGGTGGAAACTAACTCTTGTTCGCGGATGAAAACAATATAAAAAAAACCCTTCTGTAACAGTTGTTTTCGCTTCTGCGACAATTTCACCGCTTCTGCGGCCTACTCACCGCATCTGCGGTTTTCCTTCAAGTCGCCCAGGACCGCTTCTGCGGTCCCAAAACCGTTTCTGCGGTGACCGCTTTTGCGAAACTTCGTCCGCTTCTGCGGAAAGCCCTGGTCCCTCAAGGACCGCTTCTGCGACCAATACGCCGCATCTGCGGAACCGCTTATGCGGTCCCTTTTCCGCAGATGCGAAAATGACAGAACCAGCAACTTCAAACCTGCAACAAACTCCGAATTCTCCGTTTAACTACCCGAATTCACCCCGAGGCCCCCGGGACCTCAACCGAAAATACCAATACATCCTAAAAACTCATTCAAACTTGTTCCCATCATCAAACCACATCAAACAACGCTAAAGCCATCAAATCACATCGAATTCAAGCCTAAGTTTCTTAAAAACTTCCGAATTACGCATTCGATCAAAAACCTGACCGAAACACCTCCGAATGACCTAAAATTTTGCACACATATCCAAAATCACCTAACGGAGCTACTGCAACTCTCGGAATTCCATTCCGACCCTCGGATCAAAATCTCACCTATCCACCGGAATTCGCCAAAATGCCAACTTTGCCAATTCAAGCCTAATTCTACTCCGGACCTACAAAATCACTTCCGATCGCACTCCTAAGTCACAAATCACCTCCCGAAGCTAACCGAATCACCGAAATTCACATCCGAGCCTTCTAACTAATAAGTCAACGTTCAGTTGACTTTTCCAAATCAAACCTTCCTTAAAGAGACTAAGTGTCTCATTTCCTATCCAAACCAATTCAATTCAACTCTAACTCACCCGTTGCTGATAATAAAACATGAAAGAGCAATAAATGGGGGAAACAGGGCTATAATATATGAGACGACGGGTTGGGTCGTCACATAAGATAGGATTTAGATTGTGAAGCAGTAGGAGGTATAGGAAGGTCAAGCAGATCAATAATCATCGGTCTTGTTAAGTTACCTTGGGAAAGTGTTGTTGTTGCTTCTGATGTTGTAGAAATATCTGGGGGTTTAGGAGGTTTATGATATGAAGATACAGGTAGGTGTTGAGAGCAAATACTATTGTTGTCCATTTTATATCAATATATCATATGGCCTTCATGAGAAATTGACATGGCAATTTGTCATGAAATTTTAGTGAGAATTTGCCATAACTTTTATATCTCTTGACTTTGTGTAGTCTTAGATGAAGTTGTCACGGATGTATCCTTCTTCCTTGAATTGTAGATTCTTTCTTTTTCTCTTTTTCCATGTATTCTTTTTCCTGCAAGAATTGTTAGAAAAGTGCGAGAATATGATATAAATTGGTCATGTTTTATATCTAAAATATTATATTTTTTTTTTATTAAAATATAAGAATAATTTATATCCATCAAGTACCCCCACACTTGAATTTTTGCTCGTCTTCGAGAAAAAGAAATATATATATATATATATTACTAATTTTTTGTTTAAAATTATGGTACTCTTGTAAAATGAAAATTTAATCAAATAAAATCTATCATGCCTTCAAACTTTATAAATTTTCTATATTCATCTAATCTTTACCTTGTTTTTACTTTTATTTTTATTCAACAAAAATTGTACCTTCTTTCTTTTTGAGACTTCTCTGAAATTGATAACTTTATGATCATTTGCATTGAGTATTCCTCATCTTTTGTCCATAGGCTTGCCCTTTATGTCTATCTCCACTAATGTAGACTAAACACTAATTTCTAAAATCTTTTAGGACTTTTTGTGGCTTGTAATGTTGGCTTCAGGCTGGTAGGTTAAAGGTTATATTTGTAGTGACTTGCCTTTTTCCAGTTTTGGAGCAGAATATTTCTAAGATCAGACTTTCCAAATATTTTCTATTTTTTTTTGGTACTTATAATGCTTGAACATAAGATCAATCTCTCCTTTTTTTTCTTTTCTTTAATTCTGATTCTTTTTCAAAATGAGCTCCAAACTTATTTTCTGAAAAAGGACTTTTAAAATCATAAGCATGAATGTGATATTTAAATTTGGGCATACTTAGGTATCAAAAGAAAAAATTAGGTCTTCAAGCTTCAAAATAGGTGCTAGGGATTTTTTTTTTGTAGTAAATTTTTGTGCAACATCTAGAAAAGACTGAGGTAAACAAAGAAAGCCTAAATTCATATTTCAAAAATCAGTGTTGTCTAGGATTTCGCCTCGAAAGACATTTGGGGCAAGTTCTAGCATATAGATTATAAGTTCTACTTGCTTTTGATCATAATGCTTCTCAATCTCAGAATGTCTTGCCAAGTATTGAAGATATTTGTTCTTGCCTTCATAAAAATAAACTTAAAAACAAGAAAGTTATGTAGTAAATATAAAAAATATATATTGATATAGAATGATAAGTAGTTTTATTTGAATAATTAACACTTACAGAGCATAATA
>NW_017680248.1:0-3038 GCF_001879085.1 Nicotiana attenuata | reverse complement strand
CACTTTTTACTCTAATGATGCCACAATGTCATAGTCAGATTAAACTCAAATCATCTACAAGTTTGTGAAAACACAGATCATCTAGTACTGAAATCCTCTACAACCCTCGCATTTATCCCCACATCAACTGAGTCCACTCTCTTAAGCAACCCGAATTTTTTTAAATTTCAACACATACCCTTGAATTACACATGAGATCTTCTAACATACACGCAAGGACCATACCACTCAAGAACACTCCGCAGGTGATGACCCCTGCTTCGCCTCAATTTAGTACTTCAGCATACCTTTCAACATCATATACCTTACTCATTCATTAGTCTTCCTGAGTCCGAACTCATACCGCCGCATGCAATGCACTTCACTTCCCAACTAGGAGGTACGACAATGTTCTTCACGCGCCCATAATTCGGGCTACACATCAATCCACAATAGGAGTCGAATCACTTAACAGTTCATCTATTATCCTGCAGACTTCTTCGTCACTACCAAGTCATATAATTATATCTCGCAGTACTAACATACTCATCACATGAATACCAAACCGCCATTCCAGCTAATAGGGGCAATACTGAACATATAAGTTCAAAACACTTGCTCACACAATCAGCACCTCGGTGCTCAAGCCATAGGCAAGGATCCGGCCTCAAGTCCTGTAGACTGGCCCAACATACTCACGAAGATTACATCTTGCCCCTCGATCGGGGAATCACAAACCATCAAGGCACATATAATACTGAGCGCTCACGTGCGCATACAGACGTGTGGAAGGAATTTCAAGAGTTATATCTCAAGCTGAATCAAGTACGCACGATAAGAATTCCAAGAATGGGAAGTTTTCCTAAAGGTTCTGCAGCCTCTCGAGGATAAATACAAATGTCTCCGTACCGATCCGCGAGACTCTACTAAACCTGCTCATGACTCGTGAGACCTAGTAACCTAGGCTCTGATACCAACTTGTCACGACCCAATTCCCATACCCGGTCGTGATGGCGCCTCTCGTGAAGACAAGGCCAGCCAACTAACCCAAATCCTTTCACTAACAATTATTAAACATAAATGAATAGAAGATACAACTTAATGACATTAGAAATTGTTCATTACTACCCGACCGGGGTGTCACAAGTCACGAGCATCTAAGAAAGCCTTAACACAACTACAGGCCAATAAATATATACAAGTAAAATTTCTGGAAAACAAAGACAACATCCGGTGCCGCGAACGCTGGCGGTCACCTTGCTCAGCTACAATAACAATACCTTCAATCCGCTAATAACCCGCTACCGGGTGAATGATACCTGCAACTGCACGCGAGGTGCAGGGAGTAAAGTGAGTACTTCCAACTCAGTGAGTAATAAACATATATAATGTCTGAAAGTAATAAATTCCGAAATATTACAATATAAAGCTATAATCAGCGATTCAGCACATAAAACGATGGAACAACAACAATACTAGGACAAGTAAGACAAATAGGTATAAATGCATGAATGCAATGCAATGCACATGACCGCTGCGGCGCGCAGCCCGATCCATTTGGTACCCGCGCTCACTGTGGGGGTTCAGACTTCGGAGGGGCTCCTACAGCCCAAGCGCAAAATCATCGTAGCATTCGCTGTGGCGTGCAGCCCGATCCACACTCAGTCCAGATATATATATGCATGCAAGCCACTCGGGCACAGTCAAATTGTTCATTTTTAGTTTCAATTATTAGGAATTGTAGAGCTAAGTGTTTAAACCTTTATTTATTTACTAAACATTTCAAGGAAGTGTCTAACTCAGGACTGATATCATGAAATATGCTAAGCATCATGGAAGCAGTGATAAGGATCCCTGAAGGATGCAAATGATAGGCACAAATCCCCAAACATATTCATAAAAATTCAAGTAGGATGATTACCAAACAATTTCTAGTCAAGAACACAGTACGAACATCAATCGGAAAGGACTAGGTCACAATCCCCAGTCACAATCGACCCCACACTCGTCATAGAGTACGTGTCTCGCCTCAATATAGCGCCACAATGTGATATACCGGGGATTCAAACCCTCAGGTCATCATCTACATCTATTACTCACTTCTAGCCGGCCGAAGACTAGCTCGCAATGCCCCTTCCTCTCGAATCGACCTCCTCGCGCGTCGAATCTGGCCAAAACCACAACGAATACGTTACAATGTGCCAAAGAAACATAACCCAATCGAAAAGACTCGAAAAATATCGAAAATCGCAAAATTAGCAAAACCCGAGCCCCGGGCCCACTTCTCGAAATCCAGAAAACTTTACATCAGAACGATCCTTATCTCGCCACGAGTCTATACATATCAAACTCACAAGAATCGGAGTCCATTTGACCCCTCAAATCATCAATTTAAGCTCTCTTAAGTTTCAAGCCCTAACCTCCATTTTAGCATTTAATCCCTTAAATTTCAGTGTTCAATCCATGATTTTACACTATATAAACATAATCCGAGTCCAATAGTTCATACCTGACGAAGCCCCTTCGAATTCTCTTCAAAATCGCCCAAGAAACCGCCTAAGCCGAAGTCCAAAATATTTTTCTTCTCTTTCCAATTCGTGAACCACTGTTCACTTAAATCTAGACCGTTTTTCCGCTTCTGCGGTTAATATGCCGCACCTGCGGTCACCGCGTACGCGACCAAACGATCGCTTCTGCGATCTCACTTAAATTCCCCCGGACCGCTTATGCGGTCTAGAACCGCTTCTGCGGTCGCCGCATTTGCGGATCCACGTCCGCTTCTGCGGAAAACCCTGGTCCCTCAAGGACCGCTTCTGCAACCAATACGCCGCATCTGCGAAACCGCTTATGCGGTCCCTTTTCCGCAGATGCGGAAATGACAGAACCAGCAAACTTCAAACATGCAACAAACTCCGAATTTTCGTTTAACCACCCGAATTCACCCCGAGGCCCCCGGGACCTCAGCCAAAGGCACCAACATATCCCAATACATCATACGAACTTGCTCCAATCATCAAAACACACCTAACAACACTAAAATCATCAATTCACATCGGATT
>NW_017680247.1:0-14092 GCF_001879085.1 Nicotiana attenuata | reverse complement strand
AGAGGCATACATTTCAAGTTTCAGAAGTCAGGAGCCGCTTGGAGAACAGAGGCATACATTCAATTTCTAGCAGTCAGGAGCCCACCTGGAGAATAGAGGCATACATTTCAAGTCTTGGCGGTCAAGCGTCACTCGGAGAAACAACAAAACATCTCGTATCACAATTCAAGGCAACAACAAATGGATTCCACCGGGAGAATAGAAGACAACAAGACAACAAGAACCACAAGAGCAAGTTTGAAGATATAGATAGGATCTTTTGTAATTCATAGATCATAGCTTAGTCTAGTTTCTTTTATTTTGACACGGTGTAATAAGGGGGTTCAATAAGCAGTAACAGCAGCAGCAGCAACTGTGAAACCACAGCTTCATGGTAGTCCCAGCTACCAGACCTTCCCGAACTACACTGACCTGATTCCTTTTAGCCAAGGATATGTAGGCAACTTCAGAAGCAGGGTGCGGTCAAATCTTTAAAAAATGCTTCACACGGAGCATTCAAACGGGCAAAAATCGCTCGTATCCGCTCACTTATCTTTGCATGAAAACTCTTCGTGTTTCCGAGCAAAGAGGGGCAACTGTGAGCACGTGATTTTTGCCTTATATATGAATTACTCCCATAAATTCGAACAAATGATTTCTTCTATTATTTGCAATTTTTACGGATTTTTGTGGTCATTTCTGTGTTAATTGTTTGCATTTTGTCCGTACATTTTTATCATNNGCCTGCAGTATTTTGGGACATTTGTTTGGACTGATAGCCAACTGAAAAGCTGCCCTGTTTTGCACTATTTAGGCAGCAGATTTGCGCAGTTTTGAGCAACAGATTCTGCACTGTTAGCCCTCGTTATTGAATCTGTCTTGGTTTAATTGAAATCTCTCATGTGTGACCATGAACGAAGGCTATTCTATTTTGTCAAGTCATGGATAGGTCTCTGTGAATTCCATTTCTTCTGTAACATGTTCAATTTCCTTCTTAGAAGTGTGGTTGATGAATTGATTCACTCATTGAAATAGATTCATTACAGTATATTAGCTTTGGATTCCCTGAAACAGTAGTGATGGTTGACTACTGTTTAGTGAAGTAAGTAGTTAATTGAATAGATCTTGTTTAGTCCTTAGAATTCGAGGTGTTCCATTTAGCGAATTTTCACGGCCCTCGCAAAGCTAAAAAGCGTAGTTGCTTTAGGCGCGTCATTTAATAATATTACCTTCCTAAATTCGGGTGCGCATTTATGTGACCCATATCCCAAATCTCAACAATATTAAAATATGTCGAAGACTGCGGGTGCATTTATGTGACGCGGTTCGAGATGTGTTTTAATTATGTTGCAATTTTCCTAAAAATGAATAAAAACGGTTAAAGAGCTAAAATTTGCACATAGATTCATAATTGTTTAAAACCAGATAATTAAGCCGAATATAACAGTTGAGCGACCGTGCTAGAACCACGGAACCCGGGAATGCCTAACACCTTCTCCCGGGTTAACAGAATTCCTTACCCAGATTTCTGGTTCGCGGACTGTTAAACAGAGTCAATCCTTTCCTCGATTCGGGATTCAACCGGTGACTTGGGACACCATAAATCTCCCAAGTGGCGACTTTGAATCTTTTAAATAAATCCCGTTTTGATTGTCACTTCAAGTTGGAAATAACTCCCTTTATTATACCCTTCCGGGGGTGTAGTAGGAAAAAGGAGGTGTGACAGCTCACACTTAGTTCCAGGCATCTGGTTCGCTGTTGCATCCTACCTATAACTTTGCTTTCCATGCTCCTAAAAATTAAAAATCGACACTACAAAAATAATTTAATTAAAAAAATAAACAAAAAAATAAAATAATAGAAAGCAGTAAAGCTAGGTTGCCTCCCAACAAGCGCTTGATTTAAAGTCGCGGCACGACGCAAATCACTTTTTGCCTCCACTTTGAACTTATAAATTGGACCCCAAGTTTTGATTCTGCTCTGTGATAATGCTCCTGCGGCGATACAACTTATTGCGATCCAAAAATTAAATGATACTTTATGAACTATTTGGCTTTCAACTGAGGAATGTCACTTTGCCGAGACGGCCTTGAAAATTTCAGAATATAGGGCTCATCTACCACTTCCATTGACTCTTGCATTGGCTCATACGGCTCAGCTTCCATTTCACCGTCTGAACATAATGTAGAGAAGTGTTTGCAATGAGGTCCAACGCGCTCAAATACGTGAACTTCAAGATTTTTAACCACCTCAACACCAATCACACTAGAGTCAACTAAATTTGTATCTTCAACGTCCCTGGTTGACTCTAGTATTACTTCTTCAACATCGGCATCGTCAAATTCTAGCTGGTTAGAGTGTTGGGGTTCTACTTTGGACCCCTCCATTGCCACCTCAATTTCCATCTCTAATGCACACTGCTCCTGGCTACTATCCATAACATTGACATATTGAGCATTAAAAGCTTCAACTAGTTGACTCACTTGAGCCTCCAAGTTGCGAATAGTTATATCTTGCCTTTGTACCCACAATTGTGTCTCATCATATTGTTCCACAAGGCACTTTAGCATATCTTTGATCTCGTTCAGGTCATCATCCCTGGATTCTTTGTTCCTATAAACTTCAAAAGAAAAAGTAGAACCATCATAGTAAGGGGTTGGGGGATGATAAAAAATATAAACACAATCATGAAAGTGACCATCTTGACCACCACACATATCGCACATATTCAACATAAAAGATTGAGTTGGTGCACATAACTCGCTATTTGAAATATTTTGATAATTTTTCCATGGGCGGTTTTCTTGACAATATATATGAGGATCAATAGTAGAATTACCAATACCAAAACTCTCATAATTCCAAGATGCCATGTCTCTGAGATAAAAAAATTAAAAACTAAAAATAAATAATCAAATACAAGAAAACAAAAACAAAAGTTCAAACTTGCAACCTAGAAATATGTACACCTACAGCTACACCGTTAGTTCGCTGGCAACTACGCCAAATATTTATCACGCCCAACTATGCCTTATAAAAAGGACTAAGCAGTCATTGCAAATATAATCCGATTTACAAGTCCGGAGTCGAATCCCACAGAGAGCTAAGGCTTAGCTACAACTATTACATATTGCTTAGAAGACAAGCTCGAATAATTCCTATGTTATAAATATTAAGATTCTTATATCCAATTAACTAAATAATTAAAGTAGTATATTAACAACTAAAGATACTACGGGTTGGAGAAAAGATTTAGGAGGTCTAGAGTTATGATTTCCCCTATTGTCGGAATCCTTTCCGCTACGCTTCCTATAATTTTGCCTAAGTCTTCTCTACCGATCATGAGCACTCTGACTGTCGTAACTCTCTTTTGAGTAATTACCACAATTTACTAGACATATTCTCCCAAATTATGCTAGCTGGCATTAAGTATGGCTCACTTGGATCGCACCAAGGTTTCGTTATCCCTGATCCCACCTTTAAACCCTCCGTATTGATCCCTCATATACGTTAGGAGTGATGCTGTTCAACAACTACCTAAATATGAACTCTCTCCCGAGTGATACACACTAAATAGGCACAGTCGATTGAGAGCTCTTCAACCAACCACAATAATGACGTAGTTGAATAAATAGAGAAAATACTACAGCAAATCTGTATTAACGTAACAGGAAAGTCATCCTCCAAAAGGTTCCATCAAAACCCTAGATAATAAATTAGCTATTCATAATAGTATGCAAAACTACAATACTAGAATTCACAACCAATAATGGAAAATAGGAAGAAGGAAGTGAAAAACTCGTAGAAGAATTCTTCGCCTTGCTCCTAGTGTGTTCTTGCCTCCTTAGGTCGAATCTCCGGGTCTCCACGGTGGCTCCGTGCTCTCCCTAGGTCTTAAGTTGTATCCAAACTCGATCTCCCCTTCAAAAGTGGCATTTTTAGGTCTATTTATATGTCTAGGAAAAGACCTAAACGTGTAGGCCAAGTCCTAGTGAAACCAAGAGACGAAATAAGTCTTCAAATTTCAGAATGGACCTGGCCTCGCTAAGCTAAAGCCTGGTTCTGCCTTGCCTTTGGCTAGCCTCGCCAGGCTAATGCCTGGTTAACTGGCCTTTGGCTGGCCTCACTAGGCTAAAGCCTGGTTGAGATGGCTTTTGCGTGGCCTCTCGTTTTCACTGTTCTCGAGCACACTTTCAACGTTTAGGTGTCCCTTTTGCTCTACTTTCATCTCCAATTCACCTACACATAAAATAGACTCCATTACGCGCAAATAAAGTGTAATTTATCATTAAAGCATGTAAAATGCAAGGCCATTAATGTATGAAACTATGGAATTATAGCTATACATCAACCTCCTATACATGCGCCATCAAAGGGAACAAAATGGAAGATGATGAAATCGAGTCGGTGTTATTGAAGAAGTTCGGGGAGACTCTGTCAAAAAGAGCAATGATATGGTATGAGAACTTACCCCCGAATTCCATTGACTCATTTGATATGCTTGTAGATGCTTTTGTGAATGCTCATGTCGGATTCATCAAGGTCGAGACTAGAAAATCGGACTTTTCAAGGTTAAACAAAGAATTAACGAGATGCTCAGGGAGTTCGTGTCAAGGTTCCAGATGGAGCGGATGTACCTACCTAAGGTTGCAAACTATTAGGCCGTTCAGGCATTCACTCAAAGACTTAAACCTCAAATCTCTTTGGCTTCACAGCAGCAAAAACTAAATTCGGTAGAGTACCCGGTGGTAACTTGGGTCAACGTCCACAACAGGTGTCAGTTAACTCGGAGCCTCTTCTGGGTCCTTTTATCCCATAAGAGCCTACGACAGGTCAAAGAGAGTCGTCGCCAAGGAATTTAGCTACTCATGGCTATGGGAAAATAAACTAAGATAGAATTCATCATAAAAATCAAAAGTAAAGAAGAAAGATGTTTGGAGTATTCTCTCACAATGGTTTTCCTTGCTAAGAAACCCTCAGAATCAATACCTACTCTCTTGGGCGAAGTCTAATGTTTTAAATAGGGTTTAGGTCTAAAAATCCCGTATTTGACACTTTGACCCCTGAACTTTTCTGCGCCTGCCGCGGTTCTGCCGCGGTCGCGGTAGAACCGCGGCCAATCACCCTCTCTGAATCTCTAAAGTTCTGAAGCTGCCTTCCACTGCGGTTCTGCCGCGGTCGCGGTAGAACCGCGGTCAAACCATTTTTCTGAATCCTAAGGGCTGGCAGGGCGTAGCTTCATTGGGAATTTACACATTTGGCCTCTTTTCTCCAATTTTGACTCCAAAACTGCTCCTTAGCCTTCCTTATACATATATCACCTGCAAATCATGAAAAGCACTAATAGAGCATTTTGTATCAATTTTAGCATTAAAACTACACAAGAAGGTGATTATTTAAGGTGTGATTATAGTCAAATTCACCTATTATCAACACCCCACACTTAAACCTTTGCTCGTCCTCGAGCAAACTAAACCACACTTCTAGGCCTAACTGTTCAATGCATTGCCCCAATTTATGTCACACCTGCTATTATCAATGATCGACCTAAGCAGTGCACAATCATATCTCAAATGCAGACTCTCATGCCAAGACACACTTGTGCTCACTCTAATTACTCTAACAGAAGTGAAGACTCACTTTTTCTTCCTGAGTCACATGCCCTCACATAAACAAAATCTGAGAGAAGTTCCACACACATAAAATTCAACAACAAGGAACCATATATAGAAAGAATTCACTCACTCTCAGCAAAGAGCATTCACATGCCACACAGACACACCATAAGCTTGCCCCTAGTGTAATACTCCACTAATCGAGCCATTCAGTCAAAGATCAAGAGGTCTTTATAGGTTGTAATGTAGGCTAAGGGACGGGTAGGATATATTTGGATATAGTGACTAACCTCCCTAAGCACTTTTAATACACACTTCCTTTTATTTCACCTTCATGTTCAACCCAATCATTATTCCACATTTTGTTTCACTTGTGACCCCCACTTTTCTTTAGGTACAACTGGCTCTACTTTTTCTTTTCTTTTCTTTTTTTTTTTTTCAGATTTATTGTACACTGCCAGTTCACCAACCAGAACCTTCATTCTTGATTCCCCTTTTTTCACTAACTCTCTCCCACCCCACACTTTGACTTTTGTATATTCTTTAGTGATTCAAGTGCTTCTAGGAGGTAAAGGTTCAAACAATTAGCTTATTCAAACACAGCGATTTAGATCATTATAGGGTTATCAAAGAACAGGCTTCAGGCTCAAAGGGGTTAACTATGGTAATATGCACAGGTGGATTTCCGAGTATAAAGGGTTACACAAAGAAATGCCTCAATCATCTCTAAAACCGAACAACTTCTATTTCGCTTTGCACACACACAGGGCAAGTTCTAGGTATCATATGCAAACATAAGATGCAAGTAACAGCTCACACACACTTAGCATGTAACTCATTCCGAATCAGTTCATCAACACAATCATACGAGTGTTCAAGCAAGACAAGATGTGCAAAATTAAGGCATATATTATGAGTCCACAAACAAGCTTAGATGTCACACACTCAAGTTCTTTTCTATACAAGTGTACACATTTGGGGTTACATTCTGACCTTCACCCATTTATTCTTAAACTTCAAAAAGAAAAATCTACCTAACCCGGTTCAAGAAAAACCCTTGGAAAAGAACCGTGGTCAAAAGAAAAACCAAGGGGGAGGTACTACACTACCTAAAAGAAGAAAATAAAATAAAATAAAAATTCTACATGGACTACTTCCCTCAAGAGTACTGTCCACCTAGTCCGTCATCAGGAAGAGTCCTCTGCATTTTTTTTTAGATTCGACTATGACCCTCAAGAGACCTGTCGACAAGTGTCCGTCGTTGGGCCAAGTCAGTTGCTTCCAATGTGAGTACAGTCAATTATACACAACAACATCAATCTAATATTACAACATACTCAATGTCTATATACACTACAATACACTACCAGAGCAAGTCTCCCACCCCACACTTAAAATTATGGCATGTCCCCATGTCATATCAAAAATAAGAGGGTAAACGAAACTCCCTGGTAGGCCAAAGGCCGAAGCACTAGCAGCTCATGGGGTACTCAGGCTTTTCCCAAGCTTGGTCCTTCGTGCGGGTACCTCACACTTAGTTCCAACCATTTGGTTTGCTGTTGCATCCTTCCACTACCTTTGCTTTCCATGCTCCTAGAAGAAAAAAAAAAAAAAAAAAAATTGACACACTTTTCTCGCCACTTGGATGATATGAACTGGGCACCTAGCTTGGAATCAAGCTTGTGACCTCGAGCGATCGGGGGTGGTACGTTGATGATCGAGCCAAGCTTTAAGTACTTCATTTTGCACTTCTTGGCTTTCATGTGAGGAATGTCATTTTGCCTCCTTGTTCCCTCAAATTGTAAGATGAATGGTTGTTGCCTTTCCTCCTTGCAATCCCTCATTGAGTCGTGTAGATCAATTCCCATATCACCACACAAGTCCAATGTTGAAAAATGCTTGAAATGCGACTTCAAACCTTCATTTTGCAATTTTTCTCGGATTTTGACATCCTCTTTTTCCCTCGGGTTAGAGTCAATCTCAACCAAATTTTTATTTACACCGGTTGACTCTAATCCTATTTTTTTCTCGGCACCATTAACACTCATGGAGTCGGTTGGCGGATGTTCAATTCTTGAATCCTCAAAGTAACGCTCACTTTCTTCCTCGAAATTGGATTCTTCTTGGTTTTGATCAAGTGCCAAGGAAAGATTTTCGGCTTCCACATCTAAGGAAAGTTCTTGGCTCTCATTAACTTTCGAGGCTTTTTGGACCTCTAAAGCTTCAAGCATTTCTCCCATTTGTGAGTGACACCTTTCAAGTGCCAAGTCATTTCGGAGACTATTTTCCAAAAGCTCCTCCAAGGCACTTTGTTCTTTGTTTCCTCCTTCAAGTAAACATTCCAACATGAGCTTGAACTCTCCATTTCGGCCATGCTCAACTTCTTCAACTCCCATGGCCCTTTAATTTTCATCACAAAAAGTAGAATCATCATAGTGGGGGCTTGGGGACGGGAAGGACAAATAAGCACAAACATCCCAATGACCATTTTGAAAATCACACTTATCACAAATACTCCACTCATGGGTTTGAGATTGTGCGCACAATCCACCCCTGGGAAAATTTAAACAATTTTGCCACGAGTGTGGTCCTCCATAATAAGGACAAGGGTCATCAAAGTATGAACAACTACCATCCGACCAATTTTCATTATATGATGCCATTTTTCAAAACTAAGAAAATAAACACGAATAACAATAAAAATAGACCAAGGTAAGAAAAATTAATTACACAAATATTCACAAGTTGGGTATAGAGAAAACCGACCACACTAAGAATTTTTGTATTTCTATCAATGGTAATTGATAATTCCGTTAACTCCCCGGCAACAGCGCCAAAATTTGATCACGCCCAACTATGCCTTATAAAAAGGACTCTGCGGACGTTGCAAATATAACCCGAGTATTACGCCCAGGGTCGAATCCACAGAGAGTTAACCTATCAACCACTATCTTCAGACCCACTAATTCTTCAGAACCAGCTTCCCAAATATTCAAATCTCAGTTGAATGTTCTTTAACAACTACGCTTGCAAGTAACTAAATGGCTGTAAACTAAACTAATAAGGTTGTAAACAATTATGATAAAAAGCTAAGGCAATGATTTCCCCTATTGATGGAATCCCTTCTGTTTATGCTCATACAAATTTACCAACACATCTCTATCAATCATGAACGCTAATCTTACCGTAATTCTCTCCCGAGTAATCACAGTAATTTACTATTGCACTCTCCCGAGATACACTAGCTTACTTTATTTAGCACGATTCACTTTAGATTAAACCCAAGGCTTCGTTATCCCTAATCCCGCCTTTAAACCCGCAATTATAGATTCCTCTAATAATCTAGGAGTGGTGTTGTTCAACAATACCCTAAATATGCACTCTTTTCCAAGTTATGCACACCAAATAGGAACATCTAATTGAGGATCCTGTCAATTAACTACAACAAACACGAAGTTGGACAAATAGAGATTAAACTAGCAATTTGTATTCACATAAACAAGAAGTTCATCACCCAATAGGTTCCATCAAAACCTTAGACAAGGAATTTAGCTACTCATGGCTATGGGAAAATAAACTAAGATAGAATTCATCATAAAAATCAAAAGTAAAGAAGAAAGATATTTGGAGTATTCTCTCACAATGGTTTTCCTTGCTAAGAAACCCTCAAAATCAATACCTACTCTCTTGGGCGAAGTCTAATGTTTTAAATAGGGTTTAGGTCTAAAAATCCCGTATTTGACACTTTGACCCCTGAACTTTTCTGCGCCTGCCGCGGTTCTGCTGCGGGCGCGGTAGAACCGCGGCCAATCACCCTCTCTGAATCTCTAAAGTTCTGAAGCTGCCTTCCACCGCGGTTCTGCCGCGGTCGCGGTAGAACCGCGGTCAAACCATTTTTCTGAATCCTAAAGGATGGCAGGGCGTAGCTTCATTGGGAATTTACACATTTGGCCTCTTTTCTCCTATTTTGACTCCAAAACTGCTCCTTAGCCTTCCTTATACATATATCACCTGCAAATCATGAAAAGCACTAATAAGAGCATTTTGTTATCACTTTTAGCATTAAAACTACACAAGAAGGTGACTATTTAAGGTGTGATTATAGTCAAATTCACCTATTATCAGAGGTCGAACCTTTTTTGTCTTGGGAGCCCGAAGGAAGGCCAGTCGCAACGAAGTCTCCATCTCATACAGAGTATTTATTTGAAGAGGCTCAGGCCATCAAAGAGAACCCCAACGAGACTTCACGGGCCGCAGACGAGGACCTCAATCTGTTCTTTGAGGTCATGGATATCAGTGCATCAGAGCACTATTTCGAGTTCCTTCACCAAGGGATGCCGAAGAAAGATGTGTTGTCGGATTCAGGCGGGACGAGCTCGAGCCCAAAGCTGGTGAAGTAGTTCCCCACTCCGAGCATGGATCCCGACTGCAAAAGAACGGTCGTGTTTATGATCATGGCGGATACCCGAGTACTGTCCAGACCTGTCGGCGTGGGCAGCTATCTTTGTTGCTTGGTGACCAAAGAAGATCAGGCGAAGATGAATGAGGTGAGTGCATCGAGCCTCTTCAACGAGGCACAACATGCGTTGAATTGGGTATGCTTCTCTTACTTTGTGTCCTTCGTGTAGCTCATTTAACCTTATCATATCTTCATGATCTCATTAATTTGTTTTTCAGGATTCGATGCTTCATCATGAAAGCTTCCATCAGTCTCGGATAGAAGTGAGCCAGCTTGAATTCGAGCTCAAGAAGCAGGTCCGGCAGAAGGACATGTACAAGGCTTTCAAAGAGCAAAGAGATGAGGTCTTCAAGGACCTCCCCATTCTCCAAGCTGAGCTGTAAAAAGCTCAAAAGGAGGCCTCGTCGGTGAAACGGGAACATGTCGTACTGGTCAAGAAGGTGAGGATATTTGAGATTAAAAATGAGAGGTTAAGCGTAGTAGCTAACGCTGCAACCTCACAAGTCCAAGAGAAGATAGACCTGATCGACCATCTCCGGGCCGAGATGAATAACTCAAAGCATCGATTGAGACGTTGAGGGGCAGGATGGACCTTCTGTCCTCAGAAAAGGAGGCTACCAAAGAGGAGTTGGCATCAGTTATGGACCAACTTAGGGTGATGAAGGATAAAGCCGACAAGTGGTCTCGGCTGAATGATGAGCTCTCAAAACAACTAGGTTCGACCGTATTGGAACGGGACGACCTCGGCCGGGAGTATACCGCGTTGAAGTCCAAATTAGAGGCGGCTTCGAACGATTCCTCCGAGGTCCAGGAGATGCTGGCCCAATACAAAAATGATGTGGAAATAGTCGAGGTCCGCTTAATAACAAAGGCTGAATATATAACGTGGCTATACCGGAGGAACCTTGAGGAGATTCACGCCCGAGGGTTCGATCTATCGGCCGAGATTGAAGAGGCCAAAAGGCTCGAGGCTCGAGGCCTAGACTAAAGAGATATATGAGCCTGCGGGTTCTGACAGTGAATCGGGCTCTGGTGAAGACTAGGGAGAGATGCCTTAGTTTAATTTTTGTTTTCTTTTGTACATATTGTTTTTTGTTTATTTTGAGCCCGTTTTACCATCCCTTCGGCTATACTGTGTCTTTTACTTTTCAGTATCTTTTTGCAACTCTTTATTTGAAGAATGTCATTAATGCCTTAGCATGAAATTGGACATAATATAGAGTGCTCGTTCCCCCAAAGCTCGAATGAGGGCTGGTTCCGATAACAACTCTGAGTTTCTTAGGCTTCAGAATACCCGATAAAAAATGAAGACTTTAAGATACTTGAATATTTCAATCAGAGACGATGGTGTTTTGCCGAGGGTGACCTTTTTTAGTAGGTTTTAATTATATGCAAGGACCTTACTTTCTGAGTACGGACTTGGACGTCTCCGAGCCATTTTGAGTTGGCCATAGCTTTTCATATTTGGGCCCTGCCTAATAGGCTCGGTGCCTCCGAGATTCGATAGACCGAGCTGTCCGATCTTATTATTGGACAACAGTCCCCAACTCGGGGAAGCCCGTGGGCTCTAGGATTTAGGATCGGTTATTTGTTCTAAATAACTCAACGAATATATCTATGGTGCAAATGCGAAGTGATAAAATATAGAGGGCAAATTCCTTTCATTACTTTGCATGTAGAGTACATGATCGGAGGCGCATAAGCTTTCTGCCAAGGCAAGAATTAGTTATACGGGTATGGTTCGTTTGACCCTTACAATGAATTCTAATACTCAAGCCTTGGCTTTTAATATCAAATAAGAATGCATTCTAAGGATCCTAAGTTAGGGCATAATGGCTCCCCCAGTATTTGAGACTGAACTTGTGAGGACTCGAATACTATCGGTCCAATACGGCGCCAAAATTTGATCACGTCCAACTCTAGTCCTAAAAAGGATAAGCGGTCGCTGCAAATATAATCCAGTCTAAAAGTCCGGAGTCGAATCCTACAGAGAACTAAGGTTTCGCTGTAATTGTTCAATGACAAGTTTGAACAATTTCTAAATTATAATATTAAGATTTTTATATCTAACTAATTAGCCAACAAATACTATAAAACGGTAAAATTATCAACTAACGAGACAAAGGTTTGGAGACTAAATTAAGGAGGTCTAGAGTTATGGTTTCCCCAATTGTTGATTTCATTAATTATATGTTTCTTATAGCTTTGACTTAGTTGCCTCTATCAATCATGAACTCTCCAGCTATCATAAATCTCTCTCAAGCAATTATGATAATTTACTAGATGCACTCTCTCAAGCTACGCTAGCTAGATTCACATTACAGTTAACTTAGATCGCACCCGAGGTATCGTTATCTCTAATCCAACCTCTAAACCCTCGGTTATGAATCTCGCCTATACTCCGGGAGTGATGTTGTTCAAACAACCACCTAAATATGCACTCTCTCTCAAGCAGATACATAATAAATAGGAACGGCTAATTGAGGATCCTTTCAATTAACCAAAATCAAAACGTAGTTGAACAAATAGAGATTAACAACTAACTCAAAATTATATTAATATAACAACCAATTCATCCCCAAAAGGTTGAAAACGAATTAACTATTCATAATAGTATATAAAACTACAATACTAAAAGTCATAACCAATAATGAAAAAATAGGAAGAAGAAGGGGAAAAACTCGTAGTTGAATCTTCCTCCTTGCTCCTAGCGTGTTCTTGCCTCCAAGGGTGTTGTCTAAACCTAAAGTAGTGTCTCTCCCTTCAAAGTGGTGTTTTAGGATATATTTATATGACCTAGGGTTGATGAGGGGCGGAATTCTACAATCCAACTTCGGATGGGAGAGCTGGAATCCGCGTCTGCCTTCGCGTCTAGATGCAGACTTTGACGCGAATCCGTGTTTGCCTTCGCGTCTAGACGCAGACTTTAATGCGGATCCAGATTTTGAAATTCTTCCATTTCGCGAAGCGCTCCGTGCCTTCGCTTCGCTTCGCTATTTTGTGCCTTAACTTTTCTCCTTTTTCGCGTCCGACTTCGTGCCACGCACGAGAATAGACGAGCTCCCACTCCTTTAATTTCTTCTTTTTGTGTCGAATTGTCATCTTTTGATCGTTTATCATCCAAACTCGTTCCTACACATAAGAAACACATAATGAGTATATTTCACATTGAAAATCATGTAATCTCCCGCTACACACACAACAATAAATATGCAAATATACTCAAAAATATGCACTTTTCATCATTTATCAACACCCCACACTTAAACTCTTGCTCGTCCTCGAGCAATCAAACTACACTTTCTTTATAGACACGACCTTTTTAAACAATTCTCCTAACTCATCACACCAAGAGTATTTAAAATAGACTAAGCACAAAAGCATAACATCTTCACCTCAAGATTTGACTCATAAGTACCACGCATTATTCACAACTCACCCACTTACTCTAACATAGAGGTCACTGACATTACCTTTCCTTCATGAATCAAGTGCCCTCACACAACAAAAGAGAGTACTTCCACACAATAAAATTTAAGAACACTTAGGAACTCAAGATAGAAAGAGTTCACTCACTCTCAGAAATAACATTCATATGCCACAAAAGATGCACCATAAGCTTGCCCGTAGTGTACTACTCCACTAATCGAGCTCATTCAATCTAGGATCAATTAGGACTTTATTTGGTTGTAATGTAGGCTACGGGACGGGTAGGATACATTTAGATATAAGAGTGACTACACCTCCCTAAGCACTTTAATACATATAATTTAACATTCAAACCCCATACTTATGTCAAACCAAACTCCACCTTCACATCAATGTATATTACCCCATACTTCTTTAAGCACAATTACAGCAAGAGTCACCACTTATTAAAGAAATACTTTTTTTTTTCACAGCAATACAACTATATATTTTTTTTCAATTTCAAGTGGCTCTTACTCGTTCAAAACAGTGCACCTTTCTCCTGATTTCATTAGTTCCACTCAAAAGCCAAACCAACCACCCCACACATTAACTTTACATAAATCATCAC
>NW_017680246.1:13037-14092 GCF_001879085.1 Nicotiana attenuata | reverse complement strand
TTAAGTTAAACCCCGAGGTACAGCGATAGTGGAAAAACAAATTAGCTAGCAGTAAGAGAGCAAACTACAGAAGGATAGCCTTTAAGAGTTATTGAAAAGGGATTTCTCCAAGATTGACAGTGTAAGCAAAGCTAAATTATTAAGATTGTGTATGATAGTTGTGAATACATTAGCTTTCCGTTAAGTGAATAATTTAGTTTTTCTAGTAAGAAGGATTTCTCAGAAGTTAGTAGGAAGATGAGTCGTCATTGACGTAGAGTGCAAAGAATTGCAGAAAATAAGGAAAGGTATTTGGATCCCAACAAAAAGAGAAGGATCCACAAGTATAAGACCTTTGGTCTAAGGGGTAATGTGAAAATTTTCAGTAAGTCCAGTTAGAGATTGGAAACTCGAATAGTTAGCATGGGATATGAAAAAGAAAATCAATGGTAATGAGGAAAAATTGTGTAATTACAACAAGGATTATGTCTAGCATGTGTAAGAAAAACAAAGTGATTAGAATGATCACCGAGCTTAGTTATTGATGATAAAGTGATCACAGAAAAACTGTTAAATCATGCCTATTTGTGTGTTATGAGGGTAGTGCCATTGCACGGGACACTATAATTTAGAGTACATGTCAAAGACTTAGGTCACAACAATTCTATAAGTGTTTTCAGGAAATTCTTAAAAAGATAAAGTGTGGGAAGTATAACTCATGATTGAGGTAGATAAGAGAACTCTGGTAAAAGAAGTTCACCAGCCAAGATAGGAGTTCGACTTCGGACTCTAAAGATGACGGAGTTGTTAGGACCCGATTTGGTCTATCAGACTATAGAGGAAGTTAAGTTGATTCAAGAGCGTTTGAAGAAAACTCAGAGCCGCCAAAATGTCCTATTCGAGCGTGCGGCATAGAGACCTAGAGTTTCAAGTTGATGATTAGGTGTTTCTGAAAGTTTCGCTTATGAAAAGCGTTATGAGATTTGGGAAGAAGGGAAAGCATAGTCCCTACTATATTGGGCCATATAGAATCTTGCGAAGGATCGGTCAATTAGCTTATGAGTTGGAGTTGCCAC
>NW_017680246.1:3076-11629 GCF_001879085.1 Nicotiana attenuata | reverse complement strand
TAACGACTCTAATAAGTGTATTGTAGGTATGGTTGAGAGGTATTTTGGATTGAACGGTTCTTCGTGGTGGAATGAGTTAGGGATCTCTAGCTTCATAACTTGCTCATGACTTTCATTCTGAACGTTGTGAGCTCAGTCCGTATTCAATATAGACTTAGGTTTGATGCCCCCGAGTCTTAGTATAGATTACTCAGTATGCCATATACAGTTGAAATTTCAGTATTCATAATCAGTTCAAGAATACATGTCTCATTCTAGTCCCATTCAATATGTCAGTATTATGTAACCCAGTATGATCCAGTATTCCAGTATCATGTAACTCAATGTGATTCAGTATTTCACTATCATGTATTGCAGTATGATTCTCAGTTTCTGATTTTAAATTCCTGAATATTGAACACCTGTATTTGGGCCTGAGGCCATAGTTTATATGTTTTATGCATACTTGGGCTTGAGGCCGTAGTTTATGCTTTATGCATGTTTGGGCCTGAGGCCATAGTTTATGCTTTATGCATTTTTGGGCCTGAGGCCGTAGTTATGTATACGTATACTTGGGCCTGAGGTCGTAGCTTGTGCACATATATATTGGGCCCGAGGCCGTAGCTTATTTAGATAAACAGGTTGTTCATCATTCAGAAGAGGGAGTATTCATATCCTTACTTCCTTTATTCAATTCAGTTATCAATTATCTTTTCAGTTATCAGTTCAGTTATCAGTTATCAGTTATCAGTTATCTTTTCAGTTATCAATTCAGTTACCAGTTCTCACTTCAGTTTCAGTTTCAATAGTTATCATTTCAGTTATCAGCTTAGTTTCAGTTTCAGAATTTATAATTCTTTCTTTCAGTTACTTTACCTACCAGTACAATTCAAATGTACTGACGTCCCTTTTGCCCGGGGCCTGCATCTCACGATGCAGGTAATTATTTACAGGTTGAAGATTCAGAGCGCTAGGATTCTCGTACCAGCTATTTGGTGATCCCCAATTCTTTCGGGGCATTATCATTACTTTACAGTCTTTCAGTATTTACAGACAGTCAGTGTTTTCAGTACTTCATTAGAGGCTTCATAGACTAGAGTAACAGTTAGACAGAGTCTCAGGTAGGGGTGTTCATGGTTCGGTTTGGATCGGTTTTCCCCGAAAAAGAAACCAAACCAAGTAAGTCGGTTTTTCAAATATTAGAACCAAACCAAACCAATTAAGTCGGTTTTTTCTCGATTCGGTTTATGTTGGATTTTGTCGGTTTTTTTCTTAAATATACGACATACACTACCAAACACATATTTCGGCGACCACATTTTCAACGTAACACTATCAAATCAATTGCCATTTTAGAAATCTATTATTTATCAAGATATAATGATGATAATTGAATTAAATAGTGATGAATAATTTAAGGACTCAATTAAAAATATATTATTTTTAACATGAAATGGATTCTTACACTTAACAAAAGAAAACTACCAATAAAATTAGAATGTAAAGGTAAAGAACTATACTAAAAGTGCAAACTATTAACATTTACCATAAAATTTTTGAAACTTTGTATAAAACTATACATATATATAGGGGTAATAATGAATTTGAAATACCTACTCCTATAGTCGGTTTGGTTCGGGTTTTTTTCGGTTTTTTTCTGATTAAAACCATAACCAAACCAATTTGATCGGTTTTTAAAATTCAAAACCAAAACCAAACCAAACCAAAAAGTATCGGTTTTTTTGGTCGGTTTGGTTTGGTTTTCTGTTTGGTTCGATTTTCGGATTTTTATGAACACCCCTAGTCTCAGGCTTTTCATGTTAAGCCATGTTGGCTACAAATATATTTCAGAATTGTATTAGTATTTCCGCACTTTGATTTATATCATCCAGACTTTCAGTATATCAGCATGTGTTAGTTTATCTTCTGCATTCAGTATGTTATGATACCACATGTTGATTCAGCCAGCCAGTTGGTTCGCTCGGTCACATATAGTCAGGCACAGAGTGTCGTGTTACGTACAGGCCCAGGTTCGGGGCGTGACAATACAGCTGGGCATGTCACTACTCCCGGGAGGGAACTCATCCACCTAACTACATAGTTCCATGAAGGTCATGCTTTGGAATTGTAGGGGAGGCAGTGTTACTGTTAGTGCTAGTTCAGTTAATAGTGAAAGTTCATTTGGTAATAGTGACCCAACAGGATGATTGTGGGTAAAATAGTTGTTTCAAAAATCAAGATGGAAAGAGAGGTGCATAAGATTTGACAAAATCGACTAAGTTTGCAGAAGGTCTGTCTTCCATCAAATTTTAGTGAAAATGTGTAACGAATTGGGGAAAACGCAAAGCATGAAAGTTGTAGTCTTTTGAAATAGCGTTTCAACGATATATTATGGAGCCTGAACGGATCTCTGTACATAAGTTATGTGCGTTTTTCAGAACAGTACGCGTATGCGCGCCCGGTAGTGCGAACACTAGCACGAACAAGCCTCCAGGTGCGCGATCGCGCTAGTGGGAGGCAGTGTTACTGCCGTTTAGCGCGAACACTAGCGCGAACAAGCCTCCAGGTTCGCGATCGCGCTAGTGGGGATCGTTTTAAAGCTATATTTCGTCCCCCACAGCCCAAAACATAAAAACTTGCTCTAGAAAGGGGAACTCTCAAAAACCTAACTCCTTAAGGGTCCTTCCACCACCCAAGGTAAGTTCTAATGGTGATTCTAAGTTAATTTCAATTTTCCAATATCTTATTAACATGGGTAAACCCTCCATATCATTAGATATTCGATTGGGTCATCATTGTTGAGAGAAGGAAGCCTAGAATTCAAGGGTTTGAACTTCGAAAAGGTAATGTCTTCACCCTCTAATTGATTCTAGCATTGGTTTAATTATTATAAACCCTAGTTCATGAGATATGAGTTGATGGGTTTGATAGAAAAGCATGAACGATTATAGGTTTGGGGTGTTGAGTGTTGATTATTGGTTAAGGGTGTTGTCTAGCTTATGGGTGATAAAGAATAATATCGATTACAACCATTTGAGACTTTAGAATTTATCTAGGGGCAAGGAAATGGGTTGTTGGGTGTAGAGACGCCATTAATAAGGACTATGAAGCTTTATTTTCACCAAGTGTTTGATAAAATGCTTAAGTGACCAAAACATGAGCATTATAGCTAATATGGAATCCCTTTGACTTGTATTGCTATAGATTAAAGTTGAAAGGGTTGACACACGTTGTATTACGCTCAAGAGCCGTAAGTTAAGGTATGTAAGGCCACTCTTTACGTTTGGAAATGTCTATGATTCTCCCTATGTCATATTCATTATGACCCTTACCAGTTTCCTCAGAAAGTAACTATGACCTAGTTCCCTGAATAGTAGTAGAACTTCTATTCTCTAGATGGCATAGTTTCATAATCATTAGATATTCTATGAGTCTCAGTTATGACAGATCACCTTATTATGAATATTCATCTCAGTCTAATCCTGTTCACTATTACAGTACCATGTCACTTGGTATGGCTCATTATTTCAGTATCATTTATTACAGTATGATTCTCAGTTCCTGATTCTAAATTCCTGAATGTTGAACACCTGTATTTGGGCCTGAGGTCGTAGTTTATGCTTTATGCATTTTTTGGCCTGAGGCCGTAGCTTGTGCACATGTATATATATATTGGCCCGAGGCCGTAGCTTATCAGATAAACAGGTTGTTCATCATTCAGAAGAGGGAGTATTCATATCCTTACTTCCTTGTTCAATTATCAGTTTATCAGCTAGCAGTTCAGTTTCAGTTTCAGTATTTACATTACAGCTCTTTTGTTCAGCTATTTTACATACCAGTGCAATTCAAATGTACTGACGTCCCTTTTGCCTGGGGCCTGCATCTCGCGATGCAGGTAATGATTTTCAGGTTGACGATTCTGCTTGTTAGGACATCTCGTATCAGCTGTTGGTGAGCCCCAGTCTTTTGGGGCCTTATCTCTCTTTTGTGTTAGTCATTATAGTATTTTCGGTTAATAACGTATACCGGGGACCTTGTCCCGGTAAACAGTTGGCATTTTCAGTATTCCTTAGAGGCTTCGTAGACTATAACCCAGTCAGTCAGATATTAGCAGGCTTTCATGTGTTAGCCTTGTCGGCTACTTGTTTATACTTGCCGACCTTTTAGTATTTTCCGCATCTATGATATTTCAGTCAGACTTTTTAGCAGATTATCATGTTTTACATTTACCTCTAGCTCATAGTTATACCACATGTTGATCCAGCCATACAGTTGGTTCGCTCGGTCACATGCAGTCAGGCACCGAGTGCCGTATTACGCTCAGGCCATGGTTCGGGGCGTGACAAAGCTTGGTATCAGAGCCCTAGGTTCAAGAGTCCTAGGGAGTCTATGAAGCCGTGTCCAGTGGGGTCTCTTTTATGTGTGTGTGCGCGCCACACATGTAAACAGTTGACCACCAAGACATCTAGGATTGTTCCATTTCTTTCATACTCTAGATCGTGCAGTTAGAGCTATGCTTTCAGGAATCTTTCTAACCCGTGCGAATTGCGTATTTCAGAAAAATGCCTGCAAAAAGAAAGTACACCAGGAGGGCCTCAGCTACTAGCCAGGGGGCCACAGCTAATGCTGCTCAGGAGGAGGACACTCCGGCCCAGGGGGTTGCACCGGGTTCAGTGCCCAGTGCTTCAGACATGGATGTCAGGGGAGCTATCCAGTTGCTCACCCAGATTGTTGCTACCCAGGCTCAGAGGCAGGGGACCAGTGGTGTTCATGAGACGGGTAGTTCCAGGTCTAGGGAATTCCTCAACATGAAACCTCCCGTCTTCACAGGCTCCAAAAAGGATGAGGATCCGCAGAACTTCATTGATGAGGTTCAGAAGATATTTCGAGTGATGCATGCTACAGACACTGAGGCAGCAGAGCTTGCTGCGTACCAGCTGAAGGATGTTGCCAACACTTGGTATGAAACATGGGAAGAGTCCCGAGGGGAGGATGCGGATCCTGCGACTTGGAAGGAGTTTGCAGATGCGTTCCTTGAGCACTTTCTACCCATTGAGGTCTTGGAAGCTAAGGCTTTAGAGTTTGAGAGACTCAGACAGAATGATATGAGTGTGAATGAGTACTACCTCAAGTTCGTCTCTCTGGCCAAGTATGCCCCAGAAATGGTACGTGATATGAGGGCCAGAGTTAGGCGGTTTGTGTTGGGGCCTTCAGATGATTTATTTGTTGATGCTAATATAGCTGCTTAGAATAATGACATGACCATCACAAAGATGGTTGCCTTTGTTCAAGGGAACGAAGACAGGTTGAAAGAAGAAGAGCGGCTACAGAAAGAGAAAGACAGGGAATTCAGCAAGAGAGCTAAGTCTGCAGGAAATTTCAGCCATGGGGGATCTCAAGCAGGAGGCAATCGCCAGTTCTTCAGGAAATCAAAATCAGGACCTGCTCCATCTTCAGCTAGTGCACCGGTTCAGAGGTCCAAGTTTAATAAGAAAACCAAAATTTCAGAGCAGCAGGTTGACAGTCACAGACTAGTGTGGGCTACAGAGGCCTGGAGTACCCTATTTGCAACACGTGTGGTAAGAAGCATCCAGGGGTGTGTCGTTTGGGCACAAATGGTTGCTTTGGGTGCGGTCAGCAGGGCCACTTCTTGAGGGATTGTCCATCAGCAAAGCAGAACAATGGAGGCAATGTAGCTCAGTCCAGTAATTCAGCAACCCATCATAACTCTCAGGCTCAGCAAGGGCGCGACGCAGCAAAGTCTAATAATGCAGGCGGTGGACGAAACCGCTTGTATGCACTGGCAGACCGTCAGGATACAAAGGCTCATGGAGATATTGTCATAGGTATTCTAACAATATTCACTTTTGATGTCTATGCTCTTATAGATCCGGGATCCACCCTATCTTATGTGACCCCATATATTGCAAAGAAATTTGGGATAGAACCAGAAAAGTTGTGTGAACCCTTTGAAGTGTCCACTCCAGTTGGAGAATCAGTTATAGCAAGGTGTATCTATAGGGGATGTCCAGTTAAAGTGCATCATCGTCTTACTGTAGCAGACTTAGTAGAATTGGAGATGTTAGACTTCGATGTGATCATGGGCATGGATTGGTTAAAGTCATGTTATGCCAAAGTGGGTTGTAGAACCAAAATAGTAAGTTTTGAATTTTCCGGTGAACCAGTCTTAGAATGGAAGGGTGATGCAGTAACACCTAGGGGTAGGTTTATTTCCTACCTTAAAGCCAGAAAGATGATCTCCAAGGGATATATCTACCACTTGGTTCGAGTTAAGGATGCAGATGCTCAGATTCCCACTCTCCAATCGGTACCAATTGTAAATGAGTTTCCAGAAGTGTTTCCCGAAGATCTCCCTGGAGTCCCTCCCGATAGAGAGATTGACTTTGGAATTGATCTACTTCCAGGCACTAAGCCGATATCTATTCCGCCTTATAGAATGGCTCCAGCAGAGTTAAAAGAGTTAAAGGTCCAGTTGAAAGATCTTCTAGATAAGGGATCTATAAGGCCAAGTGTCTCACCTTGGGGTGCACCGGTCTTGTTTGTCCGAAAGAAGGATGGGTCCTTGCGTATGTGCATTGACTATCGTCAGTTGAATAAAGTCACCATCAAGAACAAGTACCCTCTTCCCAGAATAGATGATTTATTTGATCAACTTCAGGGTGCCCAGTGTTATTCCAAGATTGAACTCAGATCGGGATACCATCAGTTGAAGGTTAAGTTCGTTCATATTCCAAAAACAGCTTTTAGGATTCGATATGGGCATTTCGAATTTTTGGTAATGTCATTTGGTTTAACGAATGCACCAGCAGCTTTCATGGACCTTATGAATAGGGTCTTCAAGCCTTATCTTGATTTGTTTGTTATCGTGTTTATTGATGACATCTTGATTTATTCCCGTAGCGAGACTGACCATGCAGAACATCTCAGAATTGTGTTGCAGACACTGCAGGATCACAAGCTATATGCAAAATTTTCCAAGTGTGAATTTTGGTTGAAATCAGTAGCGTTTTTGGGCCATGTCATCTCGGGGGAAGGCGTGAAGGTGGACTCTCAGAAAATAGAGGCAGTGAAGAATTGGCCTAGACCCACCTCAGTATCCGATATAAGAAGTTTCTTGGGTCTAGCAGGCTATTACAGGCGTTTCGTAGAGGGATTTTCTTCTATATCATCCCCTTTGACTAGATTAACTCAGAAGAAAGTCAAGTTTCAATGGTCGGACGCGTGCGAGAAAAGTTTTGAGGAGTTAAAGAAAAGGTTGACTTCAGCTCCAGTCCTGACACTACCGGAAGGAACCGAAGGGTTCGTTATTTATTGTGATGCTTCAGGGGTTGGTCTTGGGTGTGTATTAATGCAGCACGGTAAAGTCATAGCCTACGCGTCGAGACAACTCAAGGCTCATGAGAAGAATTATCCGACTCATGATCTTGAATTAGCAGTTGTGGTGTTTGCGCTTAAGATCTGGCGCCATTATTTGTATGGGGTACATGTTGACATTTTTACAGATCACAAGAGCCTCCAGTACATCTTCAAGCAAAGAGAATTAAATATACGTCAGAGAAGGTGGCTCGAATTACTTAAAGATTATGATGTTGATACCCTCTATCATCCAGGAAAAGCAAATGTTGTAGCCGATGCTCTCAGTCGGCGTTCTATGGGCAGCTTAGCTCATGTTGAGGCAGACAAGCGAACTATGGTGAAGGAAGTCCGCCGCTTAGCAAGTCTAGGAGTTCGACTTTTGGACTCCGAAGATGGTGGCGTTGTTCTCCAGAATAGGGCTGAATCCTCCTTAGTAGCTGAAGTGAAGGAAAAACAATTCAGTGATTCCTAGTTATTGCAGCTGATGGAGGGAATTCACAAACACAAGACTATGGCTTTTGAACAAGGGGGAGATGATGGTACTTTGAGATACAGAGGCAGACTATGTGTTCCAAACGTAGATGGGCTCAGAGAGAGGATTATGTCAGAAGCCCACAATTCTAGGTATTCTATTCACCCAGGTTCCACAAAGATGTATCACGATCTTAAGGAGGTTTATTGGTGGAATGATATGAAAAAGAATATAGCAGATTTCGTGGCTAAGTTTCCAAATTGCCAGCAGGTGAAAGTCGAACACCAGAGGCCTGACGGTTTAACTCAGAATATAGAAATTCCCATTTGGAAATGGGAGATGATAAACATGGACTTCATAACCGGTCTACCTCGCTCGTTCCGGAAGCATGATTCGATTTGGGTGATTGTAGACCGACTTACCAAGTCAGCTCACTTCTTGCCAGTAAAGGCTACAGATTCGGCCGAGGATTATGCCAAGTTGTATATCAAAGAAATTGTCTGATTGCATGGGAATCCCTTGTCCATTATCTCAGATCGTGGTGCTCAGTTCACAGCAAACTTTTGGAAATCCTTTCAGAAGGGATTGGGCAAACAGGTGAACCTCAGCACCGCTTTTCATCCTCAGACAGATGGACAGGCGGAACACACCATTCAGACTCAGGAGGATATGTTGAGGGCGTGTGTTATTGATTTTTAAAGGTAATTGGGACGATCATCTACCTC
>NW_017680246.1:0-3056 GCF_001879085.1 Nicotiana attenuata | reverse complement strand
CCGTATATCTATTACCGCCTTATAGAATGGCTCCAGCAGAGTTAAAAAAGTTAAAGGTCCAGTTGAAAGATCTTCTAGATAAGGGATTTATAAGGCCAAGTGTCTCACCTTGGGGCGCACCGGTCTTGTTTGTCCGAAAGAAGGATAGGGTCCTTGACGTATAGTGCATTGACTATCGTCAGTTGAATAAAGTCACCATCAAGAACAAGTACCCTCTTCCCAGAATAGATGATTTATTTGATCAACTTCAGGATGCCCAGTGTTATTCCAAGATTGACCTCAGATCGGGATACCATCAGTTGAAGGTTAAGGAAGTTGATATTCCAAAAATAGCTTTTAGGACTCGATATGGGCATTTCGAATTTTTGGTAATGTCATTTGGTTTAACGAATGCACCAGCAGATTTCATGGACCATATGAATAGGGTCTTCTAGCCTTATCTTGATTTGTTTGTTATCGTGTTTATTGATGACATCTTGATTTATTCCCGTAGCGAGACTGACCATGCAGAACATCTCAGAATTGTGTTGCAGACACTGCAGGATCACAAGCTATATGCAAAATTTTCCAAGTGTGAATTTTGGTTGAAATCAGTAGCGTTTTTGATTCCCTGCTTCTGAGGGGTATATTTAACTTTATTTAAAATGTAATATATTGTGAACATTGCCTTAACTTTTTGGTTAAGGCTGATATGTGGGTGGTCGTGTTTGGTATGTGAGGGGAGACTTCAGACCTTGGTCTACCATTACTGTACCAACTTCTTTTTTTTAGAGATACCATTACGCAAATCCCGAAATATGGTTGTACGATTCCGTACTAGGCGGTTAGACAATTGTACCAAGAATATTCCTTACTGTAAATAGAAATATTCCTTATTTAGGGTTCTGCTATTATATAAAGGGGACCCCAATCATTTATAAGTTCATCTAATCATTGAGCAAAGAATATACTCTCTACCTTTTCGCCTACTGTTCATCAACATTGTCCTTTAGCTCAACTGTTCTTACTTTGCTCTTATTACTTAATTGTTCTTATTATTCTAAGCCTACCTTGAGGTCAGGAAGCTCGAGGTCACTACTGCTGAATAACATTGGTTTGATTCACTTCTATCTTTCACTTTTACTTCATATTTCTTGATTATTAATTGGTATTGAACAAAATCACATATCTTTAATCCTTCGATAGTAAGACTTTGTCCCACTGGAGCAAACAGTCAATATTTGGGCCAAAGGTTAAAATGGGGTGGACTTCACCACAGTTGTTCAATACTCACAGTCATATTGAGTCCAACCAATGGTCTGTTTCTCAAGGTCATAGAGAACAAGCTTGTTTGATAACAGAAGATCTGCATCAAAATGTTATAAAAGTTAAACTTGAATATGCCATCAAGCAAAGCAGGAGAAGGGGTAAAGTGATACCTCCTAACGGATAGATTTCATTTCCATCCTTTCCCTGTGTTCCCTCCTGCCTACCAATACATCATTCATTGTCCTGCAAAATTTAACCAGAGGACTGAGATGACGATCTCCGCAGCAAAATAGGTTTTCCATTCATATGTTATCTGAGCTACAAAAGACATGTATCGCTGTGGCTTCCCCTGCAGCCTAACAGCATTAGACATACACTGCCAACAACAACAACAACACCCGAGGGTTTTCAAGGTAGCCTTGTTGATGCTTATTGCTAATCAATATGAATAGGTTAATTATTTTTTTGGTGGAATGAAAATTTTTATTCATCTCCAAACAAGTTAATTATTCATGTCACTTAAAATGATAGGTATGGCAAGTTATCCCATTATATAATATCAATGTTTCCTTTTAAGCAAGCAGGCGATTGTTAAGTTGATATTTGTAACGATACTGTTTAATAGCCAATCAAGGATAGCATTCAATTGCCTTATCTCAATTTTAAGAAATTGCTAGGACTATGCTTCTTTCTAGTAAACTGCCTCATAGTTTCTGGGCAGAAGCTGTGAACACTGCATGTTACATCATAAATAGGTGCATGATTGGACCTCTTGTTGAAAAGACTCCCTATGAGTTACTTAAAGGGAGAAAGTCAAATATATCCAATCTTAGGGTATTTGGATGCAAATTCTTTGTGCACAATAATGGCAAAGACTCCCTAGGTAAGTTTGATCCCAGAAGTGACGAGGGAGTATTTTTGGGATATTCTTCACATAGTAAAGCTTATAAGATCTATAATAAAAGAACTATGTGTGTAGACGAAAGTGTACATGCGGTTTTTGATGAAACTAACATTCATTCTGAGAGAGAGGAACATGAAGCAATTGGGCTGGTAAGACATACAAATGAAATCATAACCCATACTGAAGCTGCACCAGAAGAAGAACGGGTGATGGAACATGTTCTTCTACTCAAGGCAACCTGACAGGGGGAACTAAACAAAGAGGAACTGAATCTCAACGATGAAAAATGTCCACGAACCTGTTCCTCAGCAACAAAACATTGGAGGAACATCTAGAGGAAATCAGCTGGTTGTGAAACCTTATAATTACTAAAGTTCTCATCCCATTGAGAACATAATTACTAATCCAACCTCTGGAATCAGAACTGGATCTTCTTTGATGAATCTTTGTGCTTTTGATTCTTTTCTATCTCTTATTGAATCTAAAAATATTATTGAGGCTTTGCAGGATGCAGACTGGGTGAATGCAATGCAGGATAACTCAACTAATTTTAGGGAAGTCAAGTTTGGCATCTAGTACCAAAACCTAGGGATAGATCAGTAATTGGCACTAAATGGGTCTTCAGAAACAAACTTGAAGAAGATGGAACGGTTACAAGGAACAACGCAAGATTGGTGGTTAAAGGGTTATAGTCAAGAGGAGGGCATAGACTATGATGAGACTTTTGCTCCAGTTACAAGATTGGAAGCCATTAGACTCCTTATAGCCTTTGCTTCTTACATGGAATTCACTCTCCATCAAATGGATGTCAAAAGTGTCTTCCTCAATGGCTATCTAAAGGACAAGTTTAAGCCTGTATCCATGATGAGTGGAGAATATTTCATATATTCAATTGAATCCCTTA
>NW_017680245.1:2461-14094 GCF_001879085.1 Nicotiana attenuata | reverse complement strand
ATATATATATATATATAAAGTTCAAATTTCTAACTTTTGATCAACCACATTAATAAACAAAGTCTCTCTTCTCTCTAAGGTCTCTCTGCCTCAACCTCCCTATCATCAAACCACCTACGACCATCGGACCAGGTAAGCCCCCACCCCATGTCTTCTTTTCCTCTCCTTCTTTCTCCTGTTTTCTTCTTCTTCATTTCTTCTCTTTCTTTCTTTTCTTCTTGTTCCCCCCTTATTTTTTCATCTGCTTTCCCGATCTGCCCCCTCCATCCCCTGCCTCTTTATATTCCCATTTTCTTATTCTTCTTTACCTCGTCTCTTCTACGTCTCGTCCCCCTATTTTCTGGTGCACTGTCCTAGCTTAGCAGCGGCGGCGGAGATAATCTTTTGGCGAGCCTCGGGCGAAATGTGTGAGAACTTCCAAAACATAGTTGTTGTGGACAACACCTTTCTCGACACCCATTGGGACTCCAGGTTCTATTGTTCTTTCTTAGAATTTGTTATTTGTTAATATTATGCCGGCTTCCTTTTAAACTTGATTATTGTATTTCCTTCGGCTTGCTTGCATTTATCTGCCATTAGGTGTATCACTCATGTCTTTGGTGTGCTCAAATTACACTATATTTAAGCTTATATTTAGGTTGTGTTTGTTTTAGGCTTTACCTACTTGTCTGCATTTATAGTAGTTAAGGCTTAATTTATATCCCTATGTTTTTTCTGGTATAGTGGCTACTCCGAGCGATGGCAGTGTAAGGTCGTGTCCTCGGGTAGGTCAGTAGGTGGGTCAGGGGGCAGGTGTTATGACCTGAATTTCTCACCGTCGGGACCGTGATGGCGCCTAACATTGTACTCGCTAGGCAAGCCAACATTTCAGAATATCTTACCTTTTTCCTTTATCTTTCATATATATAAGACTTAACAAAATAAACCAGCAGAAATAAATGCGGAAAAAAATAGTTTAAAAGAATATCTTTGAGCAAATAACAAAACCATAATAAATTCCACTCAGAACTGGTGTCACAACCCATGGACAGTCTACGAATACTACAAAATAGTCTGAATAAAAGTTTACATCTATCTCGGAAGTAGATAAAATAGAAATAAGATAAGATAGAAGGGGATGCCAAGGCCTGCGGATGTCTGCAGGACTACCTTGGGTCTCTAAGGACTGAAGGTAGCAACCTCGAACTCTGGTCAGACACTAGCTCCATAATCCGCACAGGAAGTGCAGAGTGTAATATCAGTACAACCGACCCCATGTACTGGTAAGTGCCGAGCCTAACCTCGACGAAGTAGTGACGAGGCTACGGCGGGGCATTTGAATATATATATAACCTGCAACAGTTTATAGTAAACAGAAAAGATGTACATAATGAAAAAAAATAACCGGAACTTGCATTAAAGGAACACAAAACCCAGCCATTCTACTAGTATTCAGCTATAACCAATCCTTAGGGAATTTCAACATCTCAATAATAAACTTTAACAGAAATGAATGCCAAAAACAATAACTGATGCGGCATGCATCCCGATCCCACCATATGAACGATAATAGTATCAATATTCTCCCTTATTACTCCTTGTTGCAGCGTGCAACCCGATCCCACCTGTCCTCCCTTATTACTCCTAAACACATATCACCCTTATTCCTCCTGTTGCGGCGCGCAACCCGATCCCACCTGTCCACCCTTATTACTCCTTGTTGCAGCATGCAACCCGATCCCACCAGACAATCACATTCCTCCGTTATTCCTCCTGTTGCGGCGTGCAACCCGATCCTAACATATATATGTATCAACACCAATCACAAAGAATAAAGACAAGGTATTTCACAAGCTAACTCAAATTCCCCATATTACTTACACTTCAATCCACGCAATGGAATACCACTACGATTATGAAACTTCACCATTGAAAACTACTCAGCAAGACCAACCAAGATGTACCACAAGGCACTAATAAACCAATATAAGCCAACAAGGTAATGAAACGAAACCATGGAGCAATCAAATACTTCAATAACGAGAACAACAGTTAATATGAAGCAATTAGACATGGAAACATTTAGGAGCAAGTAGCAATTAAGACAAGAAATAGTATAGAAGTTCGGACCAAAACCCAATTACCCATTCACCCCCGAGCCTGGATATGCAATTGGTTTTGGAATCCGACCTTAATTTGAGGTCTAATTTCCCAAATTTTGAAATTCCCAAATTTCACCCAAAACACCAAATTTCCCATGAAAATCCCTAGATTTTGTGATGAAATCTTGCAAAAAGATAAAAAAGATTGAAAGAGTTGAGTTAGAGATCACTTACCTATGATTTGGAGAAGTTTGGGTCTTTGGAAAATCGCCTAGGGAGGTTTAGGATTTGAAAATTTGAGAAATGAGTTCAAAGTCCCGTCTAAGTTATGTTTTACGCAGCTGCAGGTATCACATTTGCGATCCCAGGTTCGCAAATGCGAACTCGCAAATGCGACCAATACATCGCAAATGCGAAGCTTGGCCGGACCTGTTGCATTCGCAATTGCGAACATTTTTCGCGAATGCGGCCACTGTGCATGTCGCAATTGCGAAGGTCCCCCTCTCTGCCCTCTGATCACAAATGTGATGGAGCATCGCATTTGCGAGCCAGATTTCGCAAATGCGAAGTCTGCAAATCTGCAATCACACCAGCAAATTCCTTAAGTCTCAAAACACTCTGTAGCCTATCCAAAACTCCCCGAGCCCTCGGGGCTCCAAACCAAACATGCACACAAGTATTAAAACATCCTACGAACTTGCTCGCGCAATCAAATCACCAAAATAACATCTAGAACGATGAATTCAACACCCAAAACTCATGAAATTTCCAAGATAGTTCAAAATTTCTAAATTTTCAACCAAAGGTCTGAATTACAGCAAATCACCTCCATTTTTTTACCAAATTTAACAGATATACCATAACGGACCTGTACCAGGCTCCGAAAGTAAAATACGGGCCCCTAACCAACAAGATCGAATCTATTTAAATTTCCAAAAACCATCATATTTTCAGTTAAACAATTTTCTTCAAAAATTTATTTCTCGAGCTAGGGACCTCGGAATTTGATTCCGGGCATACGCCCAAGTCCCATATTTTACTACGGACCCTTCGAGACCATCAAAACACGGGTCCGGGTCTGTTTACCCAAAATGTTGACCGAAGTCAAATTAAATCATCTCTTTCAACAAAAAATCATTATTTCTTAAAAAAAATTCACCCAAAATTTTCCGGTACCGCACCCAGACTACGCACGCAAATCGAGGAGAGATAAAAAGAGGTTTTCAAGGCCTTAGAATACGAAAACAGATTCCAAAACAAAAGATGACCTTGTGGGTCATCACAACAGGGAGCAAGGGTGACAAAGAGGGTAAGGCATACACAAGGTTGAGAGTTGGATCCTGGAACATAGGGACATTGACGGGTAAGTCGATAGTGTTAGGGAAGATTCTCCAGAAGAGGAAGATTAATATAGCATGTGTCGAGGATCCTAGATGGGGGAGGGGGTACGAAGGCTCGGGACGTTAATGGGTATAAGTTATGGTATTCGAGGGGTGTTGGTTGCAAGAACGGGGTAGGTATTTTAGTTGATAGGGATCTCATGGAGTTATGGTGGATGTTAGGAGGTGAATGATAGGCTGTTAATTATTAAGCTAGTGGTTAATGGGTTCACTTTTAACGTCATTAGTGCTTACGCGCCTCAAGCAAGGCTGAGCGAGGAGGACAAAAGGAGTTTCTGGGAGGATTTGGATGAGGTTATGCGTGGTATCCCGCAGTCAGAGAATATTTTCATAGGGGGTGACTTTAATGGTCATGTTGGGGAGACGACTAGTGGTTATAACAAGGTGTATGGCGGGTTTAGTTTCGGCGTTAGGAACGATGGCGGTACTTTGTTGTTGGATTTCGCTAAAGCTTTTGACTTGGTACTAGCTAACACGGGTTTTCAGAAGAGGGAGGAACACTTGTCAGTTTCCAGAGTAGGGTTTCCATGACTCATACTGATTATCTTCTCCTCAAGAAAGGCGATAAGGTACTTTGTACAGATTGCAAGGTTATCCTGAGTGAGTGCCTCTTGACGCAGCATAGACTCGCCAGTTCTCGGGCATGAATTTTGGTTTTGGTTTTCAGGGTGATCAGAATGAATTTGGAAGAACAGTTCTCAGTTTGAAGCTTGAAATTTGAAAGGTTTGACCAAGATTTGACTTGTTAGTATATGATCTCGGATTAGAATTTTTATGATTTGGTTAGCTCCTTTATGTGATTTGGAACTTAGAAGTGTGATCGGAATGTGTTTTGGAGGTCCGGAGTAGATTTAGGCTTGAATTGGCGAAATTGAGTTTTTGGCGTTTTCCGGTTGATATGTAAGATTTTGATATAGGGGTCGGAATGGAATTCTGAGAGTTGCAGTAGTTCTGTTGTGTCATTTGGGATGTGTGCGCAAAATTTTAGGTCATTCGGACGTGGTTTGGTTGGGTTTTTTTTATCAAAAGCGTAATTTAGAAGATTTTGAAATTCTTAGGCTTGAATCTAATGCAAATTTGGTGTTGTAATGTTGTTTTGAGTGTTCCGAAGGTTGGAACAAGTTTGAATGATGTTATGGGATATATTGGCATGTTTGGTTGAGGTCCCGGTGGCCTCGGGTGAGTTTTGGCTGGTTAAACGGACTATTTCATGCTTTGGAAAAGTTGCAGATTTTTGAGCTTCAGCTGTTCACCAGAAAATTTCTTATGCGAAGAGTCGAGTTTGGAATCTCATATCTTGCAATCTATAAGGAATCAGAAAAATTGCAAAACATGAAATTTGTAGCCCTTGCATTCTAGTTTCCAGAAAGTTAAACCATTCATGATTTGGAAATTTTATCAGAAAGTTATGATCGATTGAAGATGGCTGGTAGAGAAGTTTCGACAGAATTTTCGGATGCATGGAGCCGACTTTAGAAGCTCATATCTCGGAATATATAAAGCGTTATATGGTGTAAAACCTATCAAATGAAAGATCTTCGAGTCTAGTTGCTAAATCTTCAAACCGTTTGTCATTTGGATATTTATACAAGGAGTTATGGGCCTTTTAGCATAAGGTGTACAGCAGGGGAAAATGGTAAGAGGATGTACAACCTGCACAGCGCAAGGTACAACTCGATGAAGCCTGGGCAGATTTTTTTAAACACGAGTTTTAGCCCTTTTCTTTCATTTCTTTCATTTGGCTTGGACGATTTTGGAGAGCTCAAGGAGGGATTTTCACCAAGCAATACTAGGTAAGTAATTTCTTCCTATTTTTGAGTTAAATATGTGATCTTACATGGATTTAGACATGAAAATCAGTAGAAAAAGGTAGAGTTAGGGCTTGAGATTATGAGACTTTCTAGGGATGATTTGAGGGGTCAAACAAACTCCGATTTTTGATTTCTTTATATGTACGGACTCGTGAGATGATGAAGAATATTTTGGTATAAAGTTTGTCCAGTTCCGAGACACGGGACCGGGGGTCGGGTTTTGACTGATTTCGGGTTTTGTGCTTAAAATCGATATTTTTCAATTGAAATTCATTCGTTTAGCATAAATTGATGATAAAAATCTGAACTTGGTAAATTTGGAGCACTCAGAAGTTGGGTCGAGAGGCAAGCGTGTTGCAGAGTAGCTTTTCGGGCTAGTTAGAGGTGAGTAATAATTTTAAATGTTGTTCTGAGGGTATGAAACCCCGGATTGAACAGCGTTGTACTATATTGAGGTGAAACACATGCTAGATGACGAGCGTGGGTTCATGCACCGTTAGGGATTGTGACTTAGTCCATCCCGAATGACTATTTTTCTGTATAATGGGCAGCTAATTGTTTGATATTATTATACTTTGGGCTAAATGCCATATTTGGCTTCATGCCAACTGTTTGAACCCTTAGGGGATTGTTAATAATATTTTCCTCACTGTTTGATTTCATACTTGTGCTCAGTCATGCTATATTTTCACTATTTTGAAAACTCAGCTATGTTATTCTATTTTAAACACATTAATTGATATTTTCAAAGATATTTGAGCTGAGCTTCATATTTTATTGATGCCCTAGGGGCTTATGAGATTCTGACTGAGTAAGGCCGAGGGCCTGTATTGTGAGGACACTTTTGGGTCGGGCTGCACGCCGCAGCAGTGATATACTGATTATGATAATGAGGCCGAGGGCCTGAGATTGTGCGCCACGAGGTGGCTTGATATTGATACGAGGTAGAGAGCTTGTTTATGATGCCACGAGATGGCTTGATATTGCGCTTGGGCCATAAGGGGCCTTTCCAGGAGTCTGCACACCCCTAGTGAGCGCGGGTTCCCATTGTGATGTGTGATATAGCCCGAGGGGCTGGTATGGTTCTGAGATATAGCCCGAGGGGCTGGTATTGTTCTGAGATATTGCCCGAGGGGCGGATTTGTTGACATTGTGCCCGAGGGGCAAACCTTTATGTACTTATCTTTCTTATTTACCTGTCATGTACCTGTTTAATTGTGTAACTGTGCCCGAGGGGCGGATCTTCTATGCTTATCTGTTCTAATTGCTTGCATTCAATTGATTAACTATTGGAAAGCCATTTTTGAAGAAGTTTAAACTGAGCTAAGGTGCTTAAGAGATTTCACAGCTTCATTGCTTTCATACTGGTTTTGTACTGCTTCTATACAGCATGTTGATGTACTCGTCGTGATTTCCTATCACTCAGTCTTCATTTATTTTTATTACTCACTGAGTTGGAAGTACTCACTTTACTCCCTGCACCTTGTGTGCAGATTCAGGTATTTCTGAACCCGGTAGCGGGTATTGGTTGCTCAGAGGCAGAGTCATCGGAGTTTAGCAAGGTAGTTGCTCGACGTTCGCAGCACACTTTTCTCCCTCTCGATTTCATTAGTCCGTATTTATTACATTTTTTACTCTAGTTTTATCGGACCTTAGTAGATGCTCATGACTAGTGATACCCCTATATCGGGCTGTGTTGGGTTTGTTTTTCCGCAAATTATACTGTTAACTGCTTATTTTTGAGATTTTATCTTGTTTACGACTTAATACTTATTATTTTATTGCTTAATATTGGAATGGGAATGTGTCGGCTAGCCTTGTCTTCACGAGAGGCGCCATCACGATCGGGTCCGGGTTTAGGTCGTGACAAGTTGGTATCAGAGCCTAGGTTACATAGGTCTCACGAGTCATGAGCAGGTTTAGTAGAGTCTCGCGGATCGGTACGGAGACGTCTGTATTTATCCTCGAGAGGCTGCAGAACCTTTAGGAAAAACTTCACATTCTTGAATTCTTATCGTGCGTCCTTGATTCAGCTTGAAAAGTAACTCTTGAAATTCCTTCCACGCGTTCATATGCACGCATGAGCGCTCAGTATCAGATGTGCATCGATGGCTTATGATTCCCTGATCGATGGGCGAGATGTGATCTCTGTGTGTTTGACGTTGGGCTAGTCTGGATGACTTGAGGCCGGATTTTTACCTATAGCTTGAGAACCGAGGTGCTGATTATGTGAGCCGTGTTTTTGAACTTATATATTCGGTAGTGCCCCTATTAGTAGAAGTGATGGTTGGATAGTTATGTGATGAGTGTGATGTGACTGCGAGATGTATTCATATGATTTAGAAGCGACGAGAAGAGTCTGCTAGAGGATAGAAGAACTATTAGGTGCTTGATTTCCATCTTGATTCGAGGTATAGCCCCGAGTTATGGGTGTGTGAAGAATCTTTTCATGTTTCCTAGTTGGGAGTGAAATAAACTTCATGTTGCGGTATGAGTTCAGACTCAGGAAGACTAAGTGACTGCGTAATGTTTATGACGGTGGAAGGTATATAAAAATGTTAGTTTGAGGCAAAACAGGTGGGTTATCTCCTACGGAGTGTTCTGAAGTTGTGTGATCCTTATGTTGTCTGTTAGAAGATCTCATTTACAAGTAAATTATATGTTTGAAATTTAAATTTGGGATGCTTAAGAGAGTGGGTTTAACTTTTGCGGGAGTGAATGCGAGAATTGCAGAAGACTTAAAGTGCTAGATGGTCTAGAATATATTCATGATGAGTTACTGTGTGTGTTTTGATCTATGGCTTTGAGCCAAGTGGGGGAGTATGCTCTTGATTAGTGGATTGCACGGTTATGTGCCATGTTGGTTCTAGTTCGAGGCATACGGGTGAATCAGTTATGGCTTACGGGGGATTGAAACCGAGGATGGCTCGAGTAAAGGAAAATTTCGACAAAGGTTATGTTATGCTTCATAGGTGTATGAGAAGCACATAGTGTCTTGAGTGGTTATTAGTGAAGGATGCTCGGTGCATAGGGCAGGAAGTTGCTTGGTTGCATTAAGGTGAGGTTACGTTCTGCGGTGTCGGAGTGCAAATGAGGCACAGGTTGTTCGTTCATTTGATCAGGCTAATTGCAGTTCGAGTAGAGTGGATGACTCTAGAGAATGGTTCCAACTTTTTCAAGATTTTACATGCAATGATTTGGGGATTTTCAAGTTGTACTTTTGTCTAGAAACTGAGGTTTGCATTTTGGAGGATGTCAAGACTTGTGTCATTTCTATATCAACTATGGGATTCTATTTATCAGCATTAGGAAGGTGAAAGTAACGGATTTAGATTTGCAGGATGTCTCTTCAGAGTAAAGTATTTCGAATGTGGTGCTTTTGGGGACGTTTAAGGGAGTATTCAGCAGCTTATGAGCCTTAGTCGGTGTGGTTTATGCTTGGGTCTCGTGTATGGAGTCTGAGTTGAGGAATTGTGGTGTTATAGCAAGGAGTATCAAGTTGAAGGCAAATCAGAAGGAAACTCGGATAGATGGGATAGCTTGGTAGTAGGCTGGATCGGTATGGTAAGGATATGATTAGTTCCTTGGGTGTATACGGGGTAATGAGTTCCTACAGGTATTTCACAGCAATGCTCTTAGGTTTTGATGGCTTGCATAGCTTGGTCGAGTTAGAAGGATTCAGTCCTGGCAGGTCTGGTTTGTGCAAGGGGAACTCGGAGAGTTCTTGATGGTTTCTACCTCGGTTGGAGATGTACATTTTCTATGGGCATGAGGAGCATGGGATGTATAGTGATTTTCTTCTAGATGGGATCAATGGAAAGTTCTTGACTAGTTGAGTACGTAGATGTTTGTGGCTCGGAAGGGAGATGAAGTTCTCATGTTATCCTAGGATGGTATGGTATATGTGGTATGTTGTGGAGGATTGAGATTTGCGTGGGTAAGGTTACGGTTCAGTTCTAAACGGAAGGTCATAAAAATTCTTAGGTCGCACGTGCAGTTTCAGATAATTAGAGAAATGAGCTTCAGATGATGAGAGGAATGATCTTCAGATGATTAAGGAAATGGTATTGCTAATTGGGGTGATTTGACGAGGGTATATGTTTCAGAAAAAGGCAATGTGATTAAGTTGATGGTACTTCATTAGTATTGCGGCACTTTCTTGTTGGATCGACTGCTGATATTCAAGTTTGCTTGGTGGCATGGAAGAATCATAAGAGTATCTCTCGTGGGAATGATTGGGTATTAGAGGTGTGTTGTATACTCACACGGTGGAATTGGGATCGGATATGGTGATTCGTGTGCTGTATGGAGTTAGAGAATGGGAGTTCTCATATTCAGGCTATGTTGTGGTTGTGGGTCGTGTGTATCGGCACTGTTTAGTGACTATCGGGGTTTGGAGACCCGAGTGGATCTTTTGCTGCTTGGTATATTAGATTTTGGATGTGATATTGGGAATAGACTTGTTGTCGCAGTATTGTGTCATTTTGAGCTACTGCACTAAGGCGGCGATGTTGGCTATGCCGGGAATGCCACGGATTGAGTGGCGAGGTTCGACGGATTATGTTCTTAGTAGGGTGGTTTTATATTTCGAAGACCCAGCGGATGGCTGGGAAGGATTGTCTTTCTTATTTGGGCTTTCGTGATGGATGTCAGTGTAGAGACTCCTACCATTCATTCAGTTCCGGTGGTGAGGGACTTTTCAGATGTGTTCTTGTGGCCGGGCATGTCGCCGGGCAAGGTTGTTGATTTTGGTATTGATTTGATGCCGGGCACCGTATCGTATGGCACCGACAGAGTTAAAGGAGTTGAGGGAGTAGTTTCGGGGTTTCCTTGATAAGAGGTCCGTTGGCAGGCCAATGTGGATGTGTGTTCTAACTTGAGTTGACTTGGTTGGCTCCGAGTTGTATTGCTGCGGGATCTGTGATTCGATTTTTATTGAGCCTATTAGTGTTCTGAGGAGCTATATGAGTTACCTTTCCGTGTTGTGGGGCATTTAGATTTGTTGGTTATAGGCACATATAGTGCGATGTTATTGGGGTCTCTCAGTGTAGCTCGAGCGGGAGGGGTATTGGATATTGCTCGGCGGATGGCATATCGGTTATGTACTGTTGGGTGTGTGGTGTTATGTATTTGCTTCACCGCGATTATGATGATTTGCTTTGGTTCTAGACATCAATTGCGCGTGGTCGTCAATTTCGAGCAGAGTGACTTGAGGTGTTTCATGTGGACCAGTGGTTGGATAGGGTCGCGCATTGCAGCGAAGTTATGTGGAGGTATGACCTTGCGGGTTAGATTCGTGTGTTCTGTTTCTATGATGTGAGGCGGGTTCTCAGCCTTGTGTTGTGGTGGTACTGGTGAGCTTGCGGTACAGCTCTTTCATTTGAGTCATTATCATGAGTTGAGTATATTCAGATTGTTTCTTATTGGTGCGCGGATTGCGCAAGTTGCGGCTTTAGTCTGTATTGAGGTGTCATGTCACCAGAGTGGTTGTGTTGGTTAGATGAGATTGTTGGGATCTTTAATGAATACGAACGGATTCGATTTCAGCATGTTGGAAGGATAAATATCAAGGTTCGGCTTAGAAATTTGCTATGGTCCTTGCCAAAGGAGTATGGCTTACTGCGTGTTTCATTTATCATTGGCAGTATATGAAAGTTTTGGAATGAAACTTTAGTTGGTAAGGGGTGTTCTATCGATATTCGGTTGTTGTGTGCAGCTGCCGTGATTAGAAGTTATCGCTACAAGTGTTTGAGTTATGTGGTATATCATGTAATTGCACCTGAGGTTGCAGGTATGGGTTATTATAGCTTGTTCGGACTTATTCAGAGTATAGATGTGAGATTCTAATCTAGTATATGATATTAGAAGTGGAAATGTGGTTCTAAGGTTTATGGGCTAGGTTGGATTGCGAAATTTCAGTTACATTATCTTATCGGACCTATATGAGATAGGGTGACGTGGGATCACCCCCGAGTATCTGCATAGTAAGGTTATACAGCGACTTGTTGGCTTTTGGAACAACTATGGGCACGTTCGAGGACGAACGTATGTTTAAGTGAGGGAGGATGTAACGACCCGACCGGTCATTTTGAGATTTTGCACTTTGCTTGCCAGTTCTCGGGCATGACTTACCCCGTGTAGTGTATTATGACTTATGTAAATCGTTGTTTTGGTTTTCAGGGTGATCAGAATGAATTTGGAAGAACAGTTCTCAGTTTGAAGCTTGAAATTTGAAAGGTTTGACCAAGATTTGACTTGTTAGTATATGATCTCGGATTGGAATTTTTATGATTTGGTTAGCTCCGTTAGGTGATTTGGGACTTAGGAGCGTGATCGGAATG
>NW_017680245.1:0-907 GCF_001879085.1 Nicotiana attenuata | reverse complement strand
CCCCCCCATTTGCCTTATCGTCTTTTTTCTCCTTTCTTCTTTCTTTCTTCCCCCTATTTCTTCTTCTTCTTCTCCCTTCTCTTCATTTCCACATTTTCTTGAGCCGAGGGTCTATCAGAAATAGTCTCTCTACCTCTCTACCTCTCCAGGTAGGGGTAAGGTATGCGTACACATTACCCTCCCCAGACCCCACATGTGAGATTATACTAGGTATGTTGTTGTTGTATACTCAATTTAATCCTGCTCAACCTGAAACCTTTTGACTCTAGTGTTTGTCTCTAAAACTCCAGTCTATTATTAACTCCACAACGTGTTTCGTCAATCAATATTATGTCATCTGCAATAACGTACACTATGGTACCCCCTTGAATATGCCGTGTCAGTTTATCCATCACCAAGGTAAATAAAAATGCGTTAAGAGATGACCCCCGGTACAACCCCATCACGACTAGGAAACATTCTGCGTCTCCTCCAACTGTTCTCACTCAGATCTTGGCTCTATCGTACATGTCCTTAATCTCTTTAATGTATGCTACAATTATACCTCTTGACTATAAGCATCTCCACAAAAACTCCCATAAAACTTTGTCGTATGTCTTTTCTAGGTTAATAAATACTATAGGCCAAATGCATAGACAACCGCTTTAACTTGGCTATAATTTTCAATTGAATACTTAAACTTAAAATTGTACCTATTGGGTAGGGGTGGGCGTCGGTCGGTTCGGCCGGTTATTATGAAAGTACGGTTCGGTTTATTAGTTTTCAGTTTTGTAATATTAATAACCAAATCAAACCAAAGTATTTACTGTTCGGTGCGATTTTTTCAAGGTTCGGTTAGGTTATTTCCGGTTTAGTTTTTCGGTTATTAACAGTTCAAAATGAATTAGGGGTGAAAATGAGGGGTTAG
>NW_017680244.1:12296-14094 GCF_001879085.1 Nicotiana attenuata | reverse complement strand
TTAAAGGGGGCAGGCCGGTTTGGGCATTTGGGCTGGTCTGGGGGTGTGTTAGTTCTGGGCTGAAATTAACAGCCCAATTCCCAAGCAGCCTCTTTTCTTTCTTTTTATTTTTTTAATTATGTGCAATTTAGCTTAAAAATGTAAATATAATTACAAAAAATGCACTAAAATTATTTAAACACTACGTTGGCATACATAATGAATTTAGATGGCTAAATCATCACAAAAGTAATTTTAAGGATAATTATTGGATATTTATATAAATAAAAAGAGAAGAAATAAATTAATTTGGAGCTTTTACAATTATAGAGAAATTACAAAAAATGCTTATGCATGCTTATAACTACATATGTGCTATTTAAAAGTATATATATCTATTAAAAATATATGAGGAAAAATTGGGTATCAACAGCTCCCCCTCTTTACCCAGGAAGGATGAAAGAGTTTTCGGGTAAAGAAATGATGGGCAATTTTGATCGAATGGGATATTTTGAAAGATAGAGGCCGGACTCTGGTCTTGAGTTGCCTACATATCCCTGGTTTTACAGGAATTAGGCTATGTGTAGTTCTAGATTCATTGGCGGAATATACCGATGAAGTCATTTGCAAGAACGGACATGGGATCCAAGAGCGGTTATAGTGAACGGTTAAGTTTGAGCTAGTTTAAAGGAATTGGAGCGAGGTCGCTCCTGCTAGGAAAGCGGTTGCTTGATGATCACCTGCAGATAAAGAGATGCTACGAACCCGTAATTGTGCGAAAATTTAAACATGATGCAGGTTCCCTTTGGACCATGAAAGTTGTCTTTGGACGGTTAAGGATGACGTCCTCAAACCATGATGTCCTGGGACATGAATTGTTTAGTGAGGGATTCGCAAGCCATGAAATGGTGTTCTCGGGCCATGCAGATGGTTCCTCGAACCATGATGCCTTTGAGTAATGATATGCAAATTTGAGGGATCCTCAGGCCATGGCATGGTGTCTTCCGGCTATGAGGATGATGCCTTTAGACTATGACGCCTTTGGAAAGATTGGCGATATTTCAGCCCATGAGATGCAATAATAAGATGTTGACAAGACAAGGCTTAGTCTTGCGAGATGAAGGGCAGAGCTTAGCCCGATAGAAGAGCAAATAGATAGTACTGGAGTAGAGATACATTTATGCAAGGAGGGACAATTTTTAGTCCAATGCAAATGGAAGGCAGTGCTTAGCCTTATGCAAATGGGGAGGCAAGGATTAGCCTCATGCAAACAGGGAGGCAAGGATTAGCCTAATGCAAGTATGGAGGCAAGGATTAGCCTCAATGCAAATAGGGAGGCAGGGATTAGCCTCATGCGAATATGGAGGCAAGGATTAGCCTCGTGCAATTAGGGATGCAAGGATTAGCCTCATGCAAGTGGGGAGGAAGGGATTAGCCTCAAGCGATTAGGGAGGCAGGGATTAGCCTCATGCAAATGGGGAGGCAAAGATTAGCCTCATGCAGTTAGGGAGCAGGATTAGCCTCATGCAAATAGGGAGGCAGGGATTAGCCTCATGTAGGTAGGGAGGCAGGGATTAGCCTCATGCGAGTGGGGAGGCAAGGATTAGCCTCATGCAGTTAGGGAGGCAGGGATTAGCCTCATACAAATAGGGAGGCAGGAATTAGCCTCATGCAGGTAGGGAGGCAAGGATTAGCCTCATGCAAATAGGGAGGCAAGGATTAGCCTCATGCGAATAGGGAGGCAGGGATTAGCCTCATGCAAATATAGGGAGGCAAGGATTAGCCTCATGCAAATAGGGAGGCAGGGATTAACCTCATG
>NW_017680244.1:0-11567 GCF_001879085.1 Nicotiana attenuata | reverse complement strand
TGGGGGGGGGGGGGGAGGTTGGTTCATGCTTCTATCCGTTGGCCTTTCTTTGCTCTATTCTAGAGGCTTTTCGAGTTATCCTGGGTAACCTGACTGTTACGGAAATAGTGCTTTCGAAAATATGCAATTATTGATAAAAATTGAGTTATTTAGAAACATATCGAAATATCCAGTAATTTAGATGAACTAGTGACTGTAACACATTTCAGAGACGCTGCAACTTTCTTATGTTAGAATTTTGAGGGTCCCCCTCAAAATTCTGCCCCTGTTTGGTGGATGATCCTTCGGCCGCTTGCGAGTAACGAGTCTTGTTGAACCTCCTTCGGAATTTTGAGAATTCTTCTCAAAATTCTGCCCCAGTTTCTTAATCGATTTCTGACTGTCTGACATATGTTGGTGTTGGCTGGACTTGCTCCGGAATTTTGAGGGACCTCCTCAAAATTCTGTCCCAGTTTTTGATCTTGGGGGAAATGGAAATTTTATTATGATATGACCGAACCAATAAGGCTTCCTACGTATCCCCTCTTAAACGGGAATCAGGTCAAGCGTAGTTCAATTACATCAGATGAGGAAATGTAGATAGTCTAAGCATAGTATCTTTTGACTGCGTGTGAATTGATTAGTTTTGGCCAAATTTCTCCATCCATTTCGGCAAGTAAGAGTGATCCTCATGTTAGCACCCTTTGAACCATGTAAGGACCTTGCCAGTTGGGAGAGAATTTCCCTTTGGCTTCATCTTGATGTGGGAAGATCTTCTTTAGCACCAGCTGTCCTGGTGCAAATTGTCTTGGTTTGACCCTTTTGTTGAAAGCTCTGGACATTCTGTTCTGATAAAGCTGACCGTGACATACTGCGTTCATCCTTTTTCCATCGATAAGGGCCAATTGTTCATAGAGGCTTCTTATCCATTTTGCATTGCTGAGTTCAGCTTCCTGCTTGATTTTCAGGCTCATATCTGGTTTGAATTTTCTAAGTTTCTGCTTCACTGGCGGACACATGGGATTAGTAGGCAACTTGTGAGCCACTATGGACGTGCTCAAATCGGTCATGTCATCATATGACCATGCGAAAATGTCCTCGTACTCCCTAAAGAAGCGAATGTACTCTTCCTTTTCTGTTGGTGATAAGTGAATGTTGATGCGAGTCTCTTTGACGGTCTCGGTCTCGGCCTCCCCCAAGTTTACTGCTTCGGTTTCGTCCAGATTGGACTTGGGCTTATTCTCAAAGTTTTCCACCTCCCTGACGACTTCCTCGGGTATCTTGTCTTTTTCATCAAAATCACTATCCTCATGTTGCGTCGCATCATTACATGTCACAGTCACCGGTTCACCAGGAAAAGTAATAATAACGATGTAGAAAGAAAAAGAGTAGAAGATAGTAATGAATAATAAAGAGCAAATGCATTTGATTAAAACTGAACAACATCCAGAAAAATACGGCTCGATGAATCGAGCATTTATTTTGAAACAAGAAAGTCTTTAAAACAAAGATACCGAAAATTTTAAATGCCTAGAGTGGCTGCAAAAAATAAAATCTGCCAAGCTACCCAGGGACTCGGCGGGCCCGAGATGGTGTGGCGGTCCAGTTCCTGAGAACAGCTCCCTTCTCCACTGTCTAAATAGTGAGGCCTTCTTCCTCCTCCTCCTCAATTATTGTACTGCAGTCCATGTCTTCGTCCTCCAAGAACAGATTCCTCAGCCCAGCTAATTCTTCCTCTTCTGCAGTTCCCCATATTGTATCAGCTTGGTGAAAGGCTTGATCCAGACGTGGCACTGGTTGCTTAAGAGAGTAGTACGGTCCACGCCATGGAGGTGACCAATCATTATACTCTTTCCATGTGTACTGATATCCGATCCCAAAGGTAGTACCATGACCCTTCAGCCGTATCGGTTTAGTGATACCCTGGAGATTCTTCCCAAGTCCTTTAACGGGTTCATACCCGGACTATGCCTGTATGCTCTCTATTTTACTGCTCCACCATTTATCTTTCTCGACGTCATTGACACGTTCAATGTGATGATAGGTTTCCCCTTCTAGCCTTCTTCTATTTCCAATAACCGGGATAGTTTGACTGGTGTAAATGGGGTTACTCCTATCTCCATGAATGATCACCTCCTGACGATTCCATTCGAATTTCACGGCTTGATGTAGTGTGGATGCCACAGCCCCAGCGGTATGGATCCGTGGTCGGCCTAACAGAAGATTGTATAAGGCCAGTATGTCGAGCACCTGAAACTCGACGTCGAACCAAGTTGGCCCTATCTGCAAGCACAGGTTAATCTCCCCGATCGTGGCCCTTTGAGACCCATCGAAAGCTTTCAAATTCATGATTCCTGCCCGTGTTTCATGAAAACCTTTGTCCAATCTTTTCAGAGTGTCCAACGGACAAATATTGAGGCTTGAACCTCCATCAACCAAGACCCTGGCAATGAAGTAGTCTTCGCATCGCACTGTAATGTGCAGTGCCCTGTTATGATTCAGACCTTCAGGTGGCAACTCATCCTCATGGAAAGTGATTTTGTGACTTTCCAACAACTGTCCTACCATATTAGACATCTCTCTGCTGGTGATGTTATTGGGCACGTAAGCTTCGCTCAACACTTTCATCAAAGCGTTCTTGTGTGCTTCTGAATTTTGTAACAGTGACAGGATGGATATCTGAGCTGGGGTTTTGTTCAAATGATCAATGACGGAATACTACCTTGCTTGTACTTTCCTCCAATGGTCATCTGGCCCTGTTTCAATTATAGGTTGCTTGTTAGTAGCATCCTTACTTGGTCCTCCCAGGTGCTCAGGTGTATAGATTCTCCCGATCCTGGTCATTCCTTGTGCGGCATCGGATTCCTCCATCTTTGCCGTTCCTTTTCGCCTAGCTTCGGCAACATAATCCCAAGGTATTGCTTTTGAGTGGAAAGGAGGTGTGGTTGATACTGTCACTGTGAATGGTGTGGCCACTTCCACTCTAAATGGAGCAGGGGTGGCCGCAGGCAGAACTACCTCTACCTTAAATAGAACTGGTCCAGCTACCTCAACCTCGATTGGTGACTAAATCTGTACCACAATAGGGGTAAGTGTGACTGAGGGTTTAAAGTCATCACCATCCCGAATAAGCCCAATCGACCCCGCAGGGTCCCCTCTTCGCTCTTCTCTATCACATGTATTCCACCACTTCTATGATCAGGGAGAGGGTTGTTGCGAACATTGGGTGTGGCCTCCTTTGCCTGTATAACCTTGTTGTCAATCAGCATCTGGATCTTGTCTTTTAATGCTCGGCACTCATCAGTGGTGTGCCCCTTCATACCGGAATGGTACGCACAAATTTTGTTAGAATTGACCTATTGGGATGGATTCTCTAGTGCCACAGCGGGAACAAGAGTGATGTAACCTGCGGCTTTCAACCTTTTATACAGCTGGTCAATGGGTTCAGCGATGGCGGTGTATCGTCTGAGTGGCTTGCGGTCGAAATTAGGTCTCGATCTTGGATAATTTTGGCGAGTCAGAGGCGATTGGAAATGAGGTGGTATGATAGACAATGGTTGGTTGGGAGTATCTGGGAGATGATGGTTGATATGTAGGTGGTGATGCTTGGTATGTGGATGAAGGTGTTTGATATGTGGGTGGAGGTGTTCGATAGGTAAGTGGAGATTTCGGGCCTTGAGCCACCATTACTGCCCCAACGTCTTTCTTCTTTGATATGCTGCCTGATTGCAATGCTTTATTTGTGGCCTGTAAGGCCTCAAAATTCGTTACCATCCCGATCTTGATGCCTTCCTCAATTCTTTCCCCAAGTTTGATGATATCGTAAAATTTATGGTTTTCAATAACCATCAACCTTTCGTAATACTGCGGGTTTTGTGCTTTGACGAAGAACTTGTTCATCAGTTCTTCGTCCAAAGATGGCCTGACCTTGGATGCTTTCGACCTCCAGCGGGTAGCATACTCGCGGAAAGTCTTAGTGGGTTTCTTCTTAAGATTCTGGATGTAAAAAACATCGGGTGCATTTTCTGTGTTGAACCTGAATTGGTCCATAAAATCTGATGCCATACCTACCCAATTGGACCATTTCTTGGGATCCTGGCTGATGTACCAGGATAAAGCATCACCAGTAAGACTCCTCATGAAGAGTTTCATCCGGATCTTTTCGTCCTTTCTGACCCCAACAAGATTTTCGCAATAGGTCCTTAGATGAACCCTAGGATCACCTGTACCGTCAAACATCTCAAACTTAGGAGGTTTGTACCCTTCTGGCAGTGCCACATCTGGTTGTATGCATAGGTCTTCATAATTCAAACCTTCTATCCATTTGTCGCCTTCGACACCCTGATCCCGACTTGTCAATTTCTTGAGTTCTTTGGCCATGTTTTTAATGAGCTGGTCCTTCTCTGAGGATTTTGGTGCATAGGAAGTTGGTTGAGTAGAGTGAGGTATGGTCTCCACATATATGGGGTTGTTTTGATGATTGCCAGGGACTTGGGTTTAGTGATAGTCATTGGTTGAGTTTTGAGGATCGGGGGATGGGTCGTGGTGTGTTTTGGGGAGTGTGGTAAGTGGCGGTTGGTGGGTACTGGATTGGTTGGTGGCAGTGTTCTGATGGACTTGGTATTGGTATGGGATTGAGATTTTGGGGTGGGGTTGTGTATTGATGTGGTACAGGAGGGTTTTGTGGGTGTTGGTTTGATGTGTTTTGGGGAGGTGTTGGGTTCTTTGTGTTTTGTTGATTGATGTCGGGGACATTCAGGGTGTGTGATAAGTTTGCCAAGTTGCGAACCTGCTCAAGCTCTCCTTGTAGTTCCAGTATCTTTTGTTCCAATCTCAAGACTAGATCATTTGGTGCCGGAGTACTCCAACTTTCTGAAGTTTCTGCATTCTCAACATTCTCTTTTCGAATACCACTTAAGTCGTCCATTTTTGTTTTTCCTTCGCCTTTTGTATTGCTTAGAGGAGGTGGAGGTGGAGGGCCTCTAGATCTGGTATGATACGCTGATGATGCCAGTATGAGTGAACCAACCTTAGGGAATGGGAATAATCAAAATAAAGGGAAAAAGACAAAAAGGTAACAAGTTAGTAAGGATTTTGAAGTGTTGCAGTATTTAAACACATATTGCGGGAATGTAAATTCGCGTCCTAATTTGGGGTCCTCATTATGCCCGAGGTAGTCCTAGCGAAAAATAGATTTGGAGAACTTTAGATGCCAATCAAGGCCTCATTTCATAATATGAAAAATAGACGAATCCCAAAATGACACTAAGATAATAGAAAAATAAGTCACTACTGGCACTTGGCCTTATTACATTTTAGAAAAGCAAATAAATCTAGCCTATTTGGTTCCGGAAGGACCTTCCCCAGATTCGATCTTCCTGACCCATCGTACAGGTCCCCCATCTCGCGCAAACCTAGCAGCAAGTAGGCTCTGTCCAGATGTCCTCCTTCAGTTCCTTCAGCGTTCTGGCAATCCTCAATCCTCTTTATGACTTTACCTTCTAGCTCCACTATTCCTCGCTCCAGATATTCCAACTTCCTGTTGGAAGTGACTGCCGTTTCTTTCCATTCTTCGATCAACCTCACGTTCCTCTCATGTATTTCCCGGTGCTCATTCTCAGAGTCGTAGACCCTCTTGCCCAGCCTGCTGTATTTGACTTGAGCTTCAGCTTCTTCATCTACGACTCCATTCCCTCGACTGGCTCCTAGCATCACCATTCCTTTTATATTATCTTCTAACCACACCGGGTAGAGAGGTTCGCACCCTGCATGATACCTGTCGGGCTCAATGGTGTTCTTTTCCACAATGATCTTGCAGTACCATATGTACTGAGCGTGGCACTTGTAAGGGACGTCGTCGTCTTGAAAGTATGCTCTGAAATGACTCATCTTGGCAACCCTTGGTACAACCTATTTCCTGCCTGCTTGCCTCATAACTCGGATAGGGACATAAGGGTATATTCCTCTCAACCCAATCAGCACCAGGTGTGGAGCATCCCTGGATCTGATGATGAATTCGTCTGTTGGGAACCATCAAACATCCATTGCACTTGCTCCTCGGTCAGATTGTCGAAGAATTCCACCCACTCTTTGGCTATTTCCGGCTGAGCAAACCTGTCTGGAATGTAGGTCATCCGCTTGGGGTGATGGAAGGCAATATGGTCATTCCAAGCCCTTCGCGGAAATTCTTGGCGATACTGGCCCCTTTGAAGATGTTCTAATAACCACAACTGCAGTAACAGGTTATAACCCTCGAAATGCTTGACCCCTCTTTGACAGCGCTCCAGAGCCCTGTAGATGTCGGCTATGATCATGGGGACTATGGTGTATGTCTGTCCGTTGATCCCTTCCATCAAAGTCTTGGCGACCATGTCCAACCTAGTGTGGATTCTTTTCCTTTTCATTGGGAATACTATCATGCCCAAGAAGAACACAATGAACATGAACACTCTGCGGTGGATGTGTCCAAGAGAAGTGATAGAAAGCTCGTCATGATAGGTACGGTAGGACTTGCTATGGCCATACCTCTCATACAGATATTCGAAGAGTATGTAAGATTCCTTCAGGCATTCCAAGTCAGCCTTTTTCTTCAGCCCCATCATCTTTAAAAACCCTTTACCAGTACGGTACTCCGGCACCAATAACCCGGGGCTATTCCAAGTCAATCTCGCAAGTCCTCCAATTTCTTCTAGAAGTGGAGTCATTTCTATGTCGCCAAAACGGAACACGGCCCTTTCACTATACCAGAACAAAGTGGCAGCCTCGATCAACCTATTGTTTGGCTCAATGTCTAGTAGAGAAGGTAAATTGGCCAGGTACTTTCTTACGTGTTTCTTGTCACTTGAGGAAATGTCCTCCCACCAATCTAGTAGCAATGGTGGAATGTTGCTAACCATACCGAATCTAGGGAACTCGTGCTTCATTTTCTGCAAAACAAAAGGTTAGTCCCTTATCCCCCACCAGACTCAACTATTTATACATATACGATTAGCATATTGGCATTTAATTCTCCAAATTAATGCACAGAACATGGTTGTGTCCGTTGGGATTATGGAAACCCCGGTGGACTTTTTGATAAGGCTTGTCTTAAAGGATTATTATGTGGACAACATATTAATTCGGCTAGGTTTGATCATGATGCATGCACAACTACGATCAGAGTAAGGTTGCTATGGGGGTCTAGACTAGTAACCTCAAGCGGACAACTAGAGGGGGAAAGGCACGGAACCGTCAACTGCACCGCTGATCGACTAGTTTTACCGCAAATAAGCCTTTCCGAATTTAAGGGTAATAAATTGGAAGAGTGCAACCACTCGTCAAGCGTTACTATATGATTTTGATATGCATGAGTGGAATATGATGTGGAGTATATGCAACAATAAAAGCATGTTGTCAAGTATTTGCACGTAAGAAAATAAAAAATGCAGTATTTAACTGATTGAAAGACAATTACAGAAGAAGAAAACAAAGAGACATGTCAGTTTCAGGAAAATAAAGAAATCATAAATGCTTAAAAATAAACAATTAAATTCAAATAAGGGGAAAGGGTACGTGGGATAGAGCATGCTTGGACTAATTCATAAAAAATAAGTTTGTTATGGTAAGAGCCTAAATAATATCCCCAGCAGAGTCGCCATGCTGTCGCGCCCCCTTTTTTTTCTCCTCGCGGAGAACGTCCGGGTTTCGACATTTCATGGGGGAACAACTCTTTTCCTTTTGGGAATTGGGTATTTGAAAAGTCGCCGCCTAACGAATTATGGTGCATTAGGGCACCTTGAGCAATTAACTCATGGACTAGTTTGCATTATAAGAGATTTAGGGTAAGGGCTCGAAATAACCTTGAGGGGAAGGTGTTAGGCACCCCTCGCGGTCCACAACGGTGGGTCCCGGCCGAATTTATGCTTATGTGAATTAGTCATTTTAACAGATAAGCAGTTTTACCACGTACTTGCAAGTAAAGGCATGTTTTGACATTCTAAGCACATGTATGATTGAAGTAATGAAACAAGGGAAAAGGTTTGAAGAAGTTGCACATATATAAAGAAAAGTAAATTCATTTAAACAAAGGGAGTTGGGAAAGAGGGGTCCTAGGTTGGTTAGCCTACAGGATCATACCCACACAATGCCCGGTAATCACTCCTCAATGAGGGTCTACACGTGGCACTAGCGCGTAGTCATCATATCCTTACTGCCCAATTCCCTCCCCTTGGTCATAGCCTAAAGCGTTCTAGCAGCCTTGAAAGATATCCTATGCGTGCACTACCCGTCCCTTCTTTGTGGCCCTGGAGGTATTTAGAACCTCTAATTTGGGTAGTTCTAGACCATCCTAAGGTGTTTAAAGGAGAAAAGTCTAAGCGTCAACCAAAACAAGTAGGACTGCATTTAAAAGGGGGAACAATTAAAGGCTCACATTTTACCTCCGCAAGCAGAAACAAACAAGTGCACGTCTCAAACAACCGTTTAAGAGAGAAACCTTAGAACATGATATCTAGGTGAGCTGAGAGTATACAGTATTGAATTAGGACCAAAGTATCAAAGACCTATTCAGCTTGCCTACTGATTTTAGACTCGTTGAATATGAGCAATCACAGATAGCAGAACATGGTTTTACAGTTGCAGAATTTTAATCGCCCTATAGGCTTGCCTAGACGTATAACAATGATGTCCTATGACCATGGTATCTATTATTGATCAGGAATGCAGTAAAACTGTAAACAGTTTCAAACGGGAGATTTGAACCCTATAGGCATGCTTTCTACTGACATTGATTGAGAAATGAGCAGGTTAGTTAATCTGATTCAGAACATCCAGGCGTGAGTTAAAGTTAGGCCGAATTTAGACCCTATAGGCATGATTTCTATTAAAGCCGGTTTTAATCCTATAGAATTGATTTCTTAGGAGATGAATTTGATTACATGCTATAATGGAAACTGAACTTCAATCACTTTACACTCTATAGGCATGATATCTAATTATAGAGCTGATTTAGATCCTATAGGCATGGTTTCTAATTGTGTGAAAATAAAGCATGCAGAATCCACTTAAACCAAATCAGATCCTATAGGCATGTTATCTAACAAACACATTTTTTTGAATTGAAATAGATCCTATAGGCATGTTATCTACCAGATTTTACCCACAATATCCAACTAACCAACCCTTTTCACTAATCACCCCAATGTTTGTTTACAATAATTATTACAGACCAAGAACTGAATATAAATTACATAAATCAAATAGAAGCTAAGTTGTAGGGAGCCTGAAGCAGGCCCCAATGATTCCAAGCCTCCAATAGTCTCAAATGCCAAAGTTCCATAGCCAATTTCATGTCTAGGTGTGTCAGAGTTCCCTAAGGACCTCAAGGATCCCGGGCAGTGCTCACACCCAGACTTTCTCAAATAGTAACTAATTATTGTGCAGTGTGGAAGTGACAGCCCTGATATGCCAGAGTTTAGAGAGATCTCAAGGGGTCTCAAGGCAGTACACATACCAGAGGGGCAGAACCTAGTAATCTAAGAGTAAGTGAGAGTGCTTGACATAGTTTTGAAAAGATTTTAAAAATAGTACAGAGATGACTCTAGGAGTGAAATGGCTTTCTGAAACAGGAAATAGTTTGGTGGCAAAAGACAGTTTTAGAAGAGTACCAAAACTCTTTTGAAAACAGTAGACAATCAATTGGTCATAAAACATCCAGATTCAACAAACAGATCACATGAGGATAAAGGGATTGGGGCATATAAGAGTCACATTGGGGGTACATGGATAGGGTATAGAGGAAACATATAGTCAACAACTGCATAAAACACTTAGGGTCTTAGAGACTTAGCAGGCTAGTCATGGTCAGTAAATAGTTAAGACATAGATCACAGTTGTAATACAGAAAGCCTGACATGTCTTGAACAGGATTAAACATACAGACAGGGTCAATCACATACATCAAATAGCCAACATGATCACATAATTAGGGGATTGAACAGATATTCACAAACAGGCTGGTTAAGTATCAAATAACTAGGTGAAGTGTAGACATGCTAATCATACATTGAAGAGGACAGAGTTTAGACATGCTAGGCAAAGAAGTAAGCAGGAAGACAAGTTGAATCCATAGCTTATGAACTAGTACAAGAATGAAACGCATAGGGTTTGGATTTCAAAATTTAACTAGAGACATACCAGCTTGAAGAAAAGAGTGCAGAATATAAAGCAGATGTAGTTCCAACATCTAGCCTTGGCTTTCAGCCGGCTAGACCAGTAAATATCACAAGTAGCAGAGAAGAAAAGAGAGCTTTAGAGTGTAAGTGTGCTTTTGTGAACTAATGTTCTTGTCTGAAGTGAGAATAGGAGGGAGTTTATATAGCAATGAAGAGTTAAACAAAATAAGGTAAAGAATCAATCATGCAGCAATTAGAGAAATTCAGGGAATCAATCACATGTAAAATCAGTAAGTCTTCCCTTTAATCAAGGGATAATCAATGGTAAAAGCAGGACAAATACTTAAGGAAGGAAATCGAGTATAGAGTAGGTAATTATGGGCGAATGCACAGGGGTTTCAATTAAGGAAACAATCAGTAAGAATCAGCAAAATGACAAATAAGGCAAGAAAAAATTAATTAAGGTAAGCAGTTCAATTAAACCGAGTAGAGAGGTAAGAATCAAAAGTTTTGTTAGTGAAATGTGTTCAAATCAAACCAGGAAATAAGGACTTCAGAATAATCAAAGGTTCAATCAAAGAGAAAATCACGTAAAGAGTCAGCAAGTATCACAAACAACTTAAATAAAGCAAGAAATAACAATCAGAATGAACATAGACATATAGGATCAGTAGAAAAGTTGAACCAAGAACTTAGTAGAGGCATATTAGGATAAGAAAATCACGAGACATTTAAATGGCTAAAGAGAAATCACAAGAACCAAGACAAGAACACAGTCAGTACACCAGTACTCAGAAACCAAACAAAGAATGTCAAAAAATAGGGTTTTTTAGTATAAACGAGTTAAGATTGTAGCAAACTTACGAAATTAGTCAAAACATATAAGAAGCAGAAGATCAAACACTCAAAAATTACCAAATATTTTGGAAAAAGAAATTGTAGGAAACCCTAGTTTTGGGAAAGATGAAAAATCACTCAAAAATCATACGATTCTTGTAAAGAATCACAAGGTTATTGTAAAACTCATATGAAATAAATCCAAATCATCTCAAATCTATACAAATCTAAGAGGTTCAGAAGAAAAAATTAGGGTTTCGAGGAGAACAACACAGAGGTGAAGAAACATGCTTAGAAGCCCATAGATCATAGTCGATGTAGGACGATCTTACTCGGAATCACACTGGAACAGCCTGAAACAGGCGAGAACGGGGCCATAGATGCAAGCCAACTAACCCTGGTCCCTTGAGGACCCTGGAGATGGCAATACCAACGTGAGAGAGGTTACTAGAGCCTGGGGGATGGTAAGAAACCACCATAGATAGCCGTAGATGAGTGACGGTGAGGTCCGATTAGGGTTATGTTTGAGAGCATTTGAGAGAGGGGAGGGATTTCAGGGCGGCAGATGGTGGGAAATGAAAGGGTTTGGGGGGTCGTTTT
>NW_017680243.1:13013-14095 GCF_001879085.1 Nicotiana attenuata | reverse complement strand
ACTTGAAGGACTTTCAGACCCCGAGAAAACATTCCGGGCATTGAATCGTGCGAACAAAAGACTTCAACAACCCCACAAACACACAAATTCGAAATTGACATGGGCGACATAAACGACCCCAACGTAAACGTCAGGAATGAGCAATTGGCACCTCCCGTGCCTGAGGGTGCACTATATGACTAGGCACAACCCACAGCTGACAATCTAGCCACTGCCATTGTTGTGCCCGCAATACAAGCTGAATCGTTCCAGATCACAAATAACATGCTACACTTGTTGCAGAACAAGGAACTCTTTTCTGGGACACAAACAGAAGATCCTCAGCAGCACTTGAAGAACTTCCTGTCTATATGCAAAACTCAAAGGCAACCCAGCGTAACTCCGGAAGCAATCAAGCTATTATTGTTTCCATTCTCAGTGACAGGAGCTGCTCAGGTTCGGCTAAACTCGCTCCCCATAAACTCTATAGAAACTTGGGCTGAGTTGGTCAAGCAATTTCATAACAAGTTCCATCCGCCCAACAAAACTGCTCAACAAATTGATGAGATTGTGAGTTTCAAACAGAAACCAATGGAGACACTACACGAGACATGGGGCGGGTTTAAAGGAATGTTGGTTATGTGTCCCCACCATGGTGTTCCAGAACAGATGTTGGGACAACGGTTTTACATGAGACTGTCAGACAGCATGAAGAATATCGTTGATGCCTCTGCTGGTGGGGCATTCTTGAGCAAGACTTGGAGAGAAGGTCAGAATTTGCTCGACAAGATGGCGCAGAATTCGGGTTGGACAACTAGGAACGCACCTATCACTCCAGTGGTGCACTCAGTGCCTCTTGATCCTTCTAATACAATGGCTGAAAATATGGCGACTCTCTTGACACAAATGAGCATCCTCACCAAAAAGGTGGAGGAATCAGGGCAGAAGCAGCAGGTTCATATAGTAGATACTACCAATGGGGGCTTGTGCACATCTTGCATTAGCCAGCCAATTGGTAATCCTTGGAATACAGAGCATGATCATCATCATCAGCACCCTGAAGATATGAACTATGTGGCTAACTATGGGGGTCAGAGGCAAGT
>NW_017680243.1:5140-10704 GCF_001879085.1 Nicotiana attenuata | reverse complement strand
TATTCACTGACATGGGTAGAAGATATAAGTGGAGGTGTTCATGGATGACTTCTCAGTGGTGGGGAACTCATTTGAGGATTGCCTAGTGAATCTGACGCGTGTGCTGAAACGGTGCATCGAGACTAACTTGGTTCTGAATTGGGAAAAGTGCCATTTCATGGTACAAGAAGGAATAGTCTTGGGGCACCGGGTGTCAAGCAAAGGAATAGAGGTTGATAGAGCAAAGGTTGATGTCATAGCAAAGCTGCCGCCACCAACTTCAGTCAAAGCCATAAGAAGCTTTCTTGGACATGCTGGGTTCTACCGGAGGTTCATTAAGGACTTCTCCAAAATCGCCAACCCTCTCTGTAAGTTGTTAGAGAAAGATCACCCTTTTGTATTTTCTGATGATTGCAGGGTAGCTTTTGAGGATTTGAAGCAAAGGCTGGTCACAGCACCCGTAATCGTTGCCCCCAACTGGGAGCAACCGTTCGAATTAATGTATGACGCTAGTGACTACGCGGTGGGGCAGTGTTGGGCCAGTGGAAGGACAAATTGATGCACCCAATCTACTATGCTAGTAGGACGCTGAGTGGAGCCCAGTTGAACTACATAGTGACAGAAAAGGAGATGCTAGCTGTGGTATTTGCTTTTGACAAGTTCCGGTCCTATCTGATAGGATCCAAGGTAATCGTATACACTGACCATGAAGCTCTTAGATACTTAATAGAAAAGAAGGACTCTAAGTCACGCCTGATTCGTTGGGTATTGCTACTGCAAGAGTTCGATCTTGAAATTCGTGATCGCAAGGGCACTGAAAATCAAGTCGCTGATCACCTATCACGACTTGAAGGAGCTGAAAATGTAGTAGAAGTGGAGGAAATTCTGGAAACTTTTCCAGATGAGCAGCTGCTCGTTACCACTCATCAGGAAGCGCCTTGGTATGCAGACTATGCTAATTACCTGGCCAGTGGTATTGTTCCTCACGACCTGTCATCGGTCCAGAGGAAGAGATTCTTTCGCGAAAGCCAATGGTATTACTGGGATGAGCCCTACTTGTTTAGAATATGCCTTGATAACATGATCCGGAGATGCGTCCCCGAGATCGAACAATCTTCTGTCTTGCAGGCTTGTCACGCTTCGGCGTATGGCGGTCACTTTGGAGGAATCAGGACGGCAGCTAAGGTGCTAGAGGCCGGATTTTTCTGGCCAACGGTGTTCAAGGATGCTCACTTATGGGTCAAGAGCTGTAATGAATGTCAACGCACCGGGAACATTTCCCGGCGTCACGAGATGCCCATGAACCCAGTTCAAGAAGTGGAAGTGTTTGATGTTTGGGGGATAGATTTCATGGGTCCCTTCGTCAGCTCCTATGGCAATAAATACATCATTGTTGCTGTAGATTACGTGTCCAAGTGGGTGGAAGCTGCTGCATTACCCACCAATGATGCTAAGGTGGTAGTCGGGTTTCTAAAGAAGAACATATTCACCCGCTTTGGGACACCGCGTGCAATTATCAGCGACGGAGGAACTCATTTCTGCAACCGGGCCTTCGAGAAGTTGTTGGCTAAATATGATGTGCGCCACAAGGTGGCTACTCCGTACCACCCACAGACCAGTGGACAGGTTGAGGTGTCCAACAGAGAGATCAAGAGCGTATTGACAAAAACTGTAAATGCTACAAGAACTGACTGGTCAAGGAAGCTGGATGATGCGCTATGGGCTTACAGGACAGCATTCAAGACACCAATTGGTATGTCACCATATAAGTTGGTGTTTGGGAAGGCCTGTCACCTACCTGTAGAACTGGAACATAAAGCGTGGTGGGCACTGAAACAGCTGAATTTAGACTTGGAAGCTGCGGGCACGTCGAGAGTCACGGAATTACATGAGCTAGAGGAGTTCCGGTATCTTGCTTTTGAGAGCACAAGGCTATATAAAGAGAGAATGAAGAGGCTTCACGATCAGAACATCATTGAACGAAATTTCAAACCTGGGGACAGGGTACTGCTTTATAACTCAAGACTGCGGTTATTCCCAGGTAAGCTAAAGTCAAGGTGGTCTGGACCATTTCGTGTGGTTGAGGTGTTTCCATCCGGAGCTGTGGAAGTTTCTACTGAAGATGACTCTCGTACATTTAGAGTCAATGGTCAGCGGTTGAAATTGTATGTGGGCATGAACGAGCCTAAGGAGATGACCGAGCTGCATTTGAATGAACCCCAGAGGTCGAGCGAACCTTAATTTCGCTCACATGAGTCGTGCCGCGACGTTAAATCAGGCGCTACGTGGGAGGCAACCCATGACATTGTTGTAATTGTAACCTTTGTAATCTATTTAAAAAAAAAAAAAAAACTGGGCGTTAGAATCAGAGAGGGGCCTCGACCGCGGTTCTACCGCGACCGCGGTGAAACCGCGGTCAAAAGGCCTCGCGGAATCTCACTGCTGGCGGTTCTACCGCGACCGCGGCAGAACCGCGGCAGATCCAGACGCGCCAGGTAAGTGAATTTTTTATTTTTTTCTTTTTTTTTTCAACACCTTTTAACCTCAACCCCCCTCCCCCCCCTTCCATTCCCACACCAATTATTTCCGCCCCACCCCTCATCCCACTCCTTTTCTCTCTCTCTTCACCAAAAACTCTCTTCTCTTCTTCTCCTTCACTCCCCTTCCTCCCCAACCTCCATTAACACACCTCCATTTTCTCTCTCTCTTCAACTCAAGTAAGTTCTTCTTCTCTCTCTCTATTTCTTTCTCTTCTAAGTAGTGTAATTTGTTAAATTATTAGTTTAACTTAAACCCTAGTTAGGATTAGTGTAGTAATTTGAATTTTTTTTGCTTTCTTTTATGTTTGCCATTGTTGTAGTTGTTGTAGTTGATGTTTATGAGGTTGTTTGGTGCCAAATTAATTGGGTCTCCATTATTAAATAATTGTGAAGTTGTTTTGGTAGTTTGGAGGCCTAAACTAGATTTTTGTGGTGTAGTATGGTATTGGGTCATGTGTTGGCCGAAAATTGTGGTACTATGTTGTATATTTTTGGGGTGTTTAAACCCCAACCTAGGTTTGGGATGTTGTAATTGATGGTTGTTGATGTGTAGTTGATTGTTGGTATGGTGGTATTTGTTATATGGTGGTGTTGTATGTCATGTGTAACATTGAAAGGAGTAAGTGTGGGGTGTATTATGCCGGAAGTGGTAAGAAAATTATGAGGCTATTGTGGAGGTTGTTATGAATGAATTAAGGGGAAATATTTGGTGTCATCGGGTGGTGAAGTCTGAGTAACCATCTTATTGGCACTAGCTAGGGCATATGTTGATGGTTTGTTTGATTATTTGCAGGTCACATGGCTCCCAAAAGGCAAAGGCGCTCTGGAGGCACATCCCAACGACCTGCTTATGATGAGTCCAGATTCCAATCGGAACTGGCGGAGGACGACTTCAACGCCAAGGCTACAAAGACCTTTATCCATGAGATCCCGATTGATCGGGTAGCCCTCCGAGCCGAAAAGGTGGAGATGTATGAAGAAATACGGAGGCGGGAAATGGAATTCCTATTTAACGACCCTGCACCAGTTAACAAGATGCTGGTTCGTGAATTTTACGCCAACTGCCCATTGCACTTGGGTAGGGAGGTGATTGTTCGGGGTATGGTGGTCAGTGCTCAAATTCAAACAATTCGCCGGGTGTTGCGGCTGCCTCCGTTCACCAGTGACGTCGACTATTACCATGACAGACCAGGGGTGACATGGGAGGTCATGACGGATGTACTTTGCACAGGGGGGCAACCCATTTGGATACGTGACCAAATAACCCTCAACTCTAACTCTTTCACCCACTTGGCCAAGTGTTGGTTGACTGTTATCTGCAGCAGGTTCCTGCCATCCAGCAATACAACGGACGTGAACTTCAATCGGGCACTGTTGACTTGGTGCTTTGTGACAAGAAAGGATTTTGATGCGGCCCGGATAATTGGTGATGAAATGGTCTTACGGGGACCGCTGCTGACAAAGGGATTCTATTTCCCTTCCTTGGTAACCACATTGTGCTTGATGAGAAACACCCCCACCAATCCTGCCGATGGAGATTTGCCACCCAAAGCAGCATTCAAAGCTTCTAGCATCAGAGTGGGCCGGGGAATAAGGACCACAATTGAGATAGATGACGAGGATAATGATCCGGTCCCTCTTGCTCCATCCAGGAGGTCCGCTGACAGTGCCGGACCATCTAGATACACTCATTCTGGGACTGGCATATCCAGATCACAGTCCACCAGGCCTATGCTGCGGTCCATGGAAGAAGAGGTTGCAGATCTCCGCACCTCAGTGGATGGATTACACACAAGGATGGATGCTATGTCCCAGAGGCAATCCAGGACTGAGAGCCGATTCATGGCCTGGTTCCGTGCATTGGGGAGAGCCTGCCATGTCGACCCCAGCACTGTCTCCGACTCTGACTGAGTCTCAGGGAAGTCTTCTAACCCTTCTGCTCTTTACTTTATTTATATGACATGGGGACATGCCATGATTTTAAGTGTGGGGTGGGAGACTTGCTCTGTTTGTATGTTGTATTATGTATAGCTGTAATGTAGTGTAGCGTTAGTGTTAGGTCAAAGTCGGAACTAATTAAAAAAAAAAAACCCCAAAAACAAAGTTAGAGGACTCTTCCTGATGACGGACTATGTGGACAGTACTCTTGAGGGAAGTAGTCCATGTAGAAATTTTTTTTAATTTTATTTTCTTCTTTTAGGTAGTGTAGTACCTCCCCCTTGGTTTTTCTTTTGACCACGGTTCTTTTCCAAGGGTTTTTCTTGAATCGGGTTAGGTAGAGTTTTTTCTTTTGTAGTTTTAGGATTAGATGGGTGAAGGTCAGAATGTAACCCCAAATGTGCACACTTACAAAGAAAGAACTTGAGAGTGGGCGTCTAAGCTTGTTTGTGGACTCATAATATATGCCTTAATTTTGCACATCTTGTCTGGCTTGAACACTCGTATAATGATGTTGATGAACTGATTCGGAATGAGTTACATGCTAAGTGTGTGTGAGTTGTTACTTGCATCCTATGCTTGCATATGATACCTAGAACTTGCCCTGTGTGTTTGCAAAGCGAAATAGAAGTCGTTTGGTTTTAGAGATGATTGAGGTATTTCTTTGTGCAAACCTCTATACTTGAGAATCCACCTGTGCATATTACCATAGTTACCCCCTTGAGCCTGAAGCATGTTCTTTGATAACCCTGTAATGATCTAAATCGCTGTGTTTGAATAAGCTAATTGTTTGAACCTTTACCTCATAGAAGCACTTGAATCACTAAAGAATATACAAAAGTCAAAGTGTGGGGTGGGAGAGAGTTAGTGAAAAAAGGGGAATCAAGAATGAAGGTTCTGGTTGGTGAACTGGCAGTGTACAATAAATCTGGAAAAAAAAGAGAAAAGAAAAGAAAAAGAAGAAGCCAGTTGTACCTAAAGAAAAGTGGGGGTCACAAGTGAAACAAAATGTGGAATAATGATCGGGTTGAACATGAAGGTGAAACAAAAGGAAGTGTGTATTAAAAGTGCTTAGGGAGGTTAGTCACTATATCCAAATATATCCTA
>NW_017680243.1:0-943 GCF_001879085.1 Nicotiana attenuata | reverse complement strand
ACGGTTTCTCAACATAATTTTACCAACAAATGACATGAGATTGAGAACACAATTAATTAGTGTAGAGAACTTATAAAGGACGCTAAATAAAAAGAAAAATAAGATAAAGGTTGTTACGATAAATAACCTTTTCATCTTTCATTGGGGAAGAGTGATTACAGTTTACAAGGACATTTTAGAAAAAAAAAATATAAAATATTTCTCAATTCTAGACTTCTAGATAGAGAAAAATAGAACCCATAAGTGGCAGTATAAACAGTGGTAGTAACAAGTGATAAAGGGCGTAAAATGCAAAACCAAAACATAAGAGGGACAAACATGGATAAAAGCAACAAAAAATGAAGGAACATGAAAAGCAAAAAAGATACACATAAAATAATAGCAGTATCAGCGAGAAGTTAGGGGTTTTTATTCACATTTGCACGCAGACATTTTTATTCCTTCAAAATTTCCCACTTTCAGTCTGCAAAAAATTCCAATCATCAAAACCCAATAATTTAATCAATTGTAAGTTTCACTCAATTCCCTTTTAGCTACTTTATTTTTATGTCCAAATTTTTACTTCCATGCATACATTTTATAATTTTGATATTAGGGTTTTGGGAATTTCATTTTAGGTAAAGATTGTGTCTTTTTTGCTTTTTTATTGGTTCTTGAGGTTTCAGATATGTTTTTGAAGTGTTTTTGGAGTTGGGGTTGTTATTACTATGTGGGGTTTTAAATTTGTATTGGGTCTGAAATAATTGGTAGTACTAAAGAAGGAAGTAATAAATATGTTTTGATAAGGTCACTATTCTTGTTTCTAGTAGTTTTGGTATTTCCTTTTTGTTTCAATCTTAGTTTTGATGGCTTTGTATATTTTTGTGGTTGACTTGTAATTATTGTGTCTCTCTATATGAAGTTGTTTACTGTTTAATGTTACCTGTGAAACAAAAATGACAAA
>NW_017680242.1:11013-14112 GCF_001879085.1 Nicotiana attenuata | reverse complement strand
ATTTCACGAGTATTCTTTTTATATTGGGTTTACAAGTATTTTTTTGTTATAAAAATTTAGGTTTAGTAGTCCTCTTTTTTTTTTCTTGGTGTATGTGTCCTTATTTTTCTCTCTTTTTTCTGCAATTTTAGGAGTATTTTCAAGGTTTACGAGTATTTCTTTTAAATAATAAAATACTCATTGAATTATTTTTTTCATATTTAGAATTTTAATATATATATATATATATATATATATATATATATATATATATATATTAAATTTTAAATATATCAACTAAACTTTTATTATTAAATCATGCTTGGGAGTGAGAACAAATATCTAGCAGTCACAAACGTAGTAATCCCAATCAATTCCATTTTTTTTTAAAATTCAAGTATCAATCTTAAATAAGAAAATATTTTAATTTTAAGAATATAAAAAAAAAAAAAAGCGTTGGTAATATTCAAACACTAATGGCTGTACAAACATAAATAGGGGTAATATCCAAGGCATTCTTTTCAAAATTTATAATAAAATCGATTATAATATAGTAGTAAGAATCAAACTTTTGAAAATGCAAACGTTAAAATCAATAAGGATAAAATATTAGAAGACAAAATACATTCTAAGTGAATTGCCATTAATCAATTTTCTTTCTTTTGATATTCATTTCAGTAAATGGCAACTTCTATATTTTTCTATGTACAAAGTTATGTATTTTAAAATATTAACTTAATGGAGATATTTTAAAACTTAGCATTTGATAATTTGATTAATATGTTCTTCATATACACATGTTTTATCGATTGACGCTAAGCACACGTGCAACGCACGTACACTAAAGTTAGTAATTAATTAAATGGTGTAAATCTATTTATAATTGGAAAAGCCACCTGTTGGAACAATATTTATGAGCATGTTCCGCCGTTTGGAAGTATAACCACCGCTTCAAGAATCAAACTTTAAAAGCCACCTTTTGGAAGCATTTTATCTACTTGTAAGGGATTTCCAGTTATGAGAGAACGTCAAATGAAATGTAAACATGCACCACACTCAGAATCATAAACAGACACCCAAATTAGAAATCTTTTAGCGATGATTAATATTCTTTTCATCGTCTAATAAATTTTCTACCTTTTGGTTGTTATTATTGTAGTCTTACTCGGAGAATATCTTGTCTTTAAATAATTTACTTCGTTTTTCTCTTTTTGAACACAAACAGCTTACCAGGAGTACGTGTTTGATGAAATGCATACGTGATGGAAATTAGCTTCTGTATTTTTTGAAAAAATACCCTAGATCATCTGCGTGAAATACTGTATTAACCAGGAAAAAAGAGTATGATGAAGAACTTTTAGCGAGGTAAATCAAAGAAAATCTTTATTATTATTATTATTATTATTATTATTATTATTATTATTATTATTATTATTATTATTATTATTATTATTATTATTATTATTACTATTATTATTATTATCAGTTACCTACTATATTTGTTAATTTTTTGCATTTCATTTGTACTTAGCCTTAACTATAGATTTTTAGAAATAATAGAATTTTAAGTAATATAAGTCTATGAGTATTAAATGAAAAGATTGGTTAAGTTAGTTCTTGAATCTTGATCTCGCAAAAATTTTTTGGAGAAGCAAGTCATTGGGAAATGAGCTTTCCATGAATGTGGGGAGGCAATGGGATTTCTAAAGTGACAATAGTACCGTATAAAATATCGAAGGTGAGATACAGTAAATCTTTTCCCACCTATTTTATGGAAGAAAAAAAAGAGAATTAAAATTATCTATCTACATGTTTTCATATTGCTTAAGGCATGAAGTTTATGGTGAAGAATGACGAATTCGTGTTACACTTTTTATGCTGCATAATATTTGTTAGATTGCTGTTGAGCTATGTATCTATGTGTTGTAATTAGTTAGTATACAGTGGTTGGTGAGTCCCCACTTGGCTTAGCTGTCACTTAGCTACAATGTGATTGGTTGTTAGTTGTTAGTCATAAAAATGTATATACATTAGGCTTGTATATTGTATTGACACATTATTCATTTTCACATAATACAAAAATGTTTTCTCTCAGTTTCTTTCTCTCTAGATGAAGCTTCTAGATTTTTCCCCATTGGAGCTCTAGCTCGAGCTCGATCTCCGGCTGCATTTGCAGCTCAACATGGTATCAGAGCCTAGCATCTCTCTCTTCTATCTTCTCGTCATCTCCAGTAAGATCAATTAAGCCCTTTTCCCCCATTTTTCATTCGTTGAGTTTTTGCCCTAGAAAATCGTTTATCTTCAATTGTCCGATCTATCATCTCTTTCTTCGATTTTTTTATTCAATCCTCATCGAATCAAGTCCTATCCCATGGCTATCACTGATTCGAGTACTGAATCCGATGGTTCCCCATCGGTCCTCGAGGTCGAGTCCGGTGTCGATGCTAGTAGTCCTCTCTACATGCATCCTTCAGATAATCCCGGCGCGATGTTAGTTCCAGTTCCTTTCGGTGGTTTAGGTTACAGATCGTGGAGAAGGAGTGTTATGCGAGCCCTATCTGTCAAAAACAAATTAGGTTTTATCAATGGCGAATGCAAGCGACCAGATCCACTGAAAGAGCCTTTGAAATTTCGATTGTGGGAACGATGTGACGATATGGTTACATCATGGATCCTCAATTCTCTTGCCAAGGACATTGCTGACAGTGTTGAATATGCAAATGATGCAGTCGAGTTGTGGAAAGAGTTGGAGGATCGCTACGATTTGACCAACGGAACCAAACTATATCAAATTCAGAAGGAAATTAATGACCTTTCTCAAGGAGCTTTGGACATCACAGGCTATTACACTAAAATGAAGAAGTTGTGGGAGGAACTGAGTACACTAAGTGCCAAAACACAATGTACCTGTCAATGCACGTGTGGTGCTAAGGAAAATATGCATAAAGCTGAACAAGACAGACGTTTGATTCAGTTTTTGATGGGCCTGAATGAAGTATACACAACTGTGCGAGGCAGCATTCTTATGCTAAACCCCTTGCCTTCTATGGCACAAGCATTCTCCCTACTAGTTCAAGAAGAGAAGCAGGGGGAAGTTAAGCCAAGCAATTATGTGATGAT
>NW_017680242.1:0-1009 GCF_001879085.1 Nicotiana attenuata | reverse complement strand
CAAGGCCAGTTTCTCTACGCACTTATGAAACCAGGCGGTGTTCATGGCTGAAACGAACACAACAATGAGAACCAAAGACAGTTAAGGGTTGGTTGTGTGACTTGTGGTTGTCTAGGTATACACTAAAGTTCGACGGTTCAAAGATATCAAATCTACCGATTGATCGAGTATATCCGACATAAGTTCACTACGGAAAGTTCAAAGGGAAACCTACTTATCCAGATGCAATTAATCCTTACTTGTGAATCACACAGTTTTTCATGCATACTTCCGTGATATAGCCATTCCCCATTCATGTGGGGATTGTTGGGTTTTTAAGGTATTTAATTAATATATTAAATACTTAAAAGAGGGTGAATGGGAAATGGAGGGAAATGAAATTTTTGAGTGAAATTTTAAGTTCCCCCTCCCTTGGCAAATGGGCATTGTCCCATATTGGAAGAGGAAGAGGTTTTTTATGGGTATATAAGCAATTGCTCTTCTTCTAGCTCTTAAAGAGTTGAGAAGAAGGCAAGCCTCGCGCCGTCGTCGCCGTCGCTCGCTCGGCTCGGCTTCGGCTTCGGCTACGGCTACGGCTTCGGCTTCGGCTTCGGCTTTGGCTTCGGATTCGGATTCGGATTCGGATTCGGATTCGGATTCGGATTTGGTCAAATGATCGATTGATTGATTAACTTTTTGGACCAAATTTATTTGTTAATAGTAAAATATTAACAGAAATGTTATTAAATATTTGTTTTAATAACAGAATATTAATATTAAATATTAATATTAAATCCAATCCGTTTTTCTGTTTTGGTAACAGAAAAGTAACTACCCTCTTCAATTTTCCCTCTTTATTTTCCCTCTTTATTATTGAGTAAATGGCCATTTATGTAATGGCATTTATGTTGTGGGCGTTTTGCATAAACAGCCATTCTGAAGAGACCCAACTTTGGCTATAAATACAACACTATTCTGCTCAGAATTTTAACTACAATTTTCTGAGTTTCCTCTCCTTCTTCTGCATACT
>NW_017680241.1:11059-14113 GCF_001879085.1 Nicotiana attenuata | reverse complement strand
AGAAAGAGGAACAAAAAAGACGATCCAATAGGTTTTCCTGATCAACACTTCCAGCCTCGACATCGTCCCTGTGGTTATCCTTGTGCATTAGTTGACCCTCCCCGACGCCACTTCTCTCCACAGAAATCCCAAAGTCGCACATCATATTCTCAGTACCCAGCTCCTCAAAATGCCCATCTACCACCGCAAGCTTACCAAAAATACCCCGGATCAGGTTTTCGGCCCAATCCAGCGTTTAAGAATGAGAGGTTACGGAAGAAGAAGACCTTCACTCCATTGGGAGAAGCATATGCTAGTCTGCTCCAGAGGCTAAGGACATTGGACATGTTGAAGCCGATTCAGATAAAAATGCCGAACCCTCTCCCAAAGAAGTTTGATCCTTCTCAAAAGTGCGCATATTGCTCAGGTGCCCTGGGGCACGACATAGAGAAATGTTGGAATCTGAAGAATGCAATTCAAAAGCTTATTGATGCAGGTGACATCGTCGTGCAAAATCAAGATGCAACAAACACTGGCCAAGATCCATCTCCTGTGCACAATGAGACGCATATGGTGGGTATGATTGATTGTGAGAATAAGCCGGCAGAAGAAACCCAGAAGCAGTTTGCTCAGAACAACGTGATGAAGTCTTGTGAAAATTCCAGCACTCTTGGTGTGAAATTCAGTGGCTAAGACGCCGTACTTGGTAATTGGGAAGACGCTCCATCTCTTGGAGTTTTGGTGGTTTATTTTGTTGTCATTTCTGTTGTCCGGATTATTTCAGGGTTGTAATCCGGATATTGTCTTGTGACTCAAACCCTTCTATCCTTTCATTTTGTCTTGTTTGTCTCGTCGTAGTAGCTTGTGTAGTGCTGTTTAGGTTTGTTCAAGGGTTATAACTCTAGTCTAGTTTGCTTGTTTCGTTGTTTAAACCCTTTCACCGTCAGTCTAATGCAGTTCTCTGTTTCCCGCCATTTCTAGTCATTTTGTCTGGTTCCTTTCTCCTTTTGCAATTCTTTTCATGCTGGTTCTGGTGACATGACATGCACGCATAATTTTCAGCCTGGTTTTCAAAGTCAGTTTAGTAATGAAGCAATAAAACAATGTTGAAGATGTAAGGACAGTCGAGGGATTTTGAAATCTCTTCGAGCCCAAATTGTTTGAAACTGGGTCAGACGGAACATAAAGAAATACTATTGAAATGCATCATGCCACATCAGTTTGAGACCAAAGGCAAGTTTGCCCCCGAGTCTACAGGGGCCGCTCGTAGTACCGAGACTGTTGTCCAAGTGGTGCTGGGTAATTGACAAATGCAGAAGGCAAATGTGTGGATATGGTTAGTAATTTTGGTGCAATCAAAAAATGTTACCTATGTTTTCCTCAGTTTGTTTAATTGCGTAGTTTGTACTTGGCATGTTTTGGAGATTGAAATGACGAAGGCATTTTGTTCTGCTATCCAAACACTTTATCCTTTGTTACCCCTTTGAGCCTCGGTTATTTTCTTGCATACCCGTCTTTCGAAATCAATAATAAAACTCGTAAGCCCGAGCAGGGAAAGAAAATGGAGAAACAAGAGAAAAACAATGAAAGGGAAAAAGAAAAAAGAAAAGAAAAAAAAGAAGAAAAAGAAAGAAAAAAAATAAAATAAAATAAAAAAAGAAGAAAAGAACAGTGAATAAAACAGAAAAATAAGAAAAGGCAAAGAAAAGAAGTGAAAGGAAAGAAAACAAAAGTGGAAGAAAAGGAAAGATCGCAACAACGAACGTAGTTGGGCCTGAACTACGTTTGACTTGATCCCGAAAGGGTACGTAGGCAGCCTCACTGAGGTTCAGTCACAACAAAAGAAAATCCGAGAATTCCCCAAGAAAGGAACTGGGGCAGAAGTTATGGTGGTTACAAAAGATATGATTCCGAAAGTTGTAATATTGAACCCACGTCTGAATTATTTTGAGCTTTTATACCTTTCTTTCTAAAACCCATCCAAAAGCCACATTACGGTCCAAAGAAAGACCTTCTGATCAATCTTAATAAATGTCAATACAAGCAGGTAAAGTTATTCTTGTTGGGGACAACACTCTGGTGCCAGAAGGAAAATGATGAAATGAGAGAGTCTTATTGGTGAAAACCCTCACAGGCATCGTAAGGCAAAGTGAGTTTGAGAGATATTAAAAATGAGAGAGTCTTATTGGTGAAAACCCTCATGGGCACCGTAAGGCGAAAGTGAGTTTTCAGATGTGCAAATGAGGAAGTTTGTGGTTGAAAGATGTTTGAAATATGGTGAAAGAGGAAAGGTTTGGGTTTCGTTAAGAGTCGGGCGTGGAAGTATGAGACAGCAAGGGTGGTAATTGACAATTTATTGTTTGGACAGACTAGGCTGGGATCCAAAATGCATGGCACGATCAATAGAATCAGCCTTTCTGCTCAGATAAGTCCTGTCCTTTTCTCTTCATTACCGCTCATTCATTTTCAGAGTTTTTCTATCCTCAAAACCTTCGAGGTCATTGCATTTCATTTTCTTGAAATTTGTCTATAAGACGTTTTAGTGTCAGTTCTATTCAAAAAACAAAAGAAGGATGTCAAAGCTAACTACCAGCTTCCCAGTTGGGTGGCACAACAAGGTGGAGACATGTCAAAAGAGAGTAAAACATGAAGGACCAATAAAATTCAGTGGAATAATCAGATGTTTGCAAGGAAGAGGCAAGGTTCACAAGAAGGGAACAGGAACACCAAACAGCAAGATGAAGTAAAACATGTGGGTCATCGAGATCAGAGGGTTGAAAGTTAACTGGGAAATCGTGGCAAGCCAAAGCAAATCCAGGAAGCAAGTCAGGGTGAAGTCGGAAGCGGGAGCATGGCCAACAAGAATGCCAGCAGCTAATCACCATTTTACATTAACAAAGTTTTCTTTGATTGAAACAGGGGCAGAAATTTTCTTTGTCGTTTATTTTGTTGAAATCAGGCGCCCACCTGGAGAACAAGGGAATACTTTTCAATTTCAGCAATCAGGCGCCCACCTGAAGAACAAGGGAATTCTTTGCAAGTTTAGCAATCAGGCGCCCACCTGAAGAACAAGGG
>NW_017680241.1:0-6990 GCF_001879085.1 Nicotiana attenuata | reverse complement strand
TTATTCATAAAATACCCAATAATTATTTCCCAAATTATTGTTATGATGATTTATTCATTTAATTTCTATACTTATGCCAAAATATGGTTAATATATTTTTTATGCATTTTTATAATCGCATTTGGTATTTATTAAACTAAATTGCATATAATTGCAATGTTAGCCCATTTAATGGATAATTACATTTTCATATGCGTAAAATTGGTCCATATATTTTTAAAATAATAAATATATATTTTAAACCATTTTGGTACACAAAATTATTTTCATAAAACTATTTATTATTTATTATAAATTAAAATACGAAAAATTGGCTATTTAAATTATAGCCAGATTTGGCTTTCAATTGTAGCCTAAATTGAACCCAACCCTAGCCCAACTTCCTACCAAATTACCCGACCCAAACCCTATATACACTTACCCAAACCCGGAACCCATCTACCCGATCAAATCCTGGCCGTTGATCTCCCAGATCAACAGTCCATACCCATTCTTTCCTTTTTTAATCCGTAACACCCCTTAACCCTAGTCATTCCTTACAGCCCGCCGCCCTCAGATGCTCTCATCTCCTCCATTCTCCTCAATTCTTCATGTTTTAACCTCTATCCTTTGCATATCTTGACTGATTCTATGTTTCTACTCCTTTTTCAACTCGTCTATGTTGAAAACCCTAGTTCTTGGTCTTAACCCCGGGTTTTGAGTCTGTATTTGATGATTTGTTTGTTTAATCTATATGCTTGCTTGTTTCTCATGAATCTCTGAGTTTTCTGTGATTTTACCCAACTATGCTCATTAGGGTTTCTAATTTTTTTTGCTTCTTCCGCCTATACTATGTTTATTCTGTTAAACTCCTCTAATCCGTACTATGTTCCATGCGAATCCCTAATTTTGTGTGATTTTTACCCTACTGTACTATTAGGGTTTCTGATTTTTGCCTCTCCTTGCCTATTGTGTGTTTATTCCGTTTGTTCATAGAAATTTATGGTAATTCCCCCCTTAAATCAGTACTGTTGGGAATCCTTGATTCCCTGTGGTTGATATCCTTCTAATCTCTTATAATATTCTCTACTGATTTTCAACCTCTAAGTTATTTTTCTTGCCTTATTTTATGATCGACTATGCTGTCAATTAACTCTTATGTTATTTCCTTAATTGGAATATTATGTACTTAGCCTTAATTACATGTTCTATACTTGCACTATGCTGAAACTATTTCCTTGTGTGTTATATTCCAGTCTTATGTGATCTCTTTTCCTTATTTGTCTTTACCGTTTGAAATTAACTCCCTTAATTAAGGGAATACTTCTACTAATTTTATACTAATTGATACATAGTTCCATAATTACTGCTTGACTTTGATTCTTACCTTATTATTCTACCTAGTTTCAAACTATATATATTCTCTCTCATTAACACACACAGACACGAACACTTGGTTCAAAATTATCTCTCATACTTAAAAATTTCTGCTCTCTCTCTTGTGCTACTTGCTACTGCTCTAAGTTAGCCGGCTGCAAGCCAAGGCTAACCATTTGTGCTCTCTTGTTCTTTCATTCTACTCACTATCCTCTTTACTGGTATGTCCTAGTTTCAATTCAAAGTTCCAACAACAATATGATTCTCTTATTGTTTTAGTTCATCTTGTTTCTAATTTGCTTCTATTTGTTGTTTTGTTGTGAAACTTGTAGTTGAAGGTTACATTATTAGCATGTTATCATGTCTTCCCCTCCGTTGAGATCAGTATATTTCCCCTTCTGTTTGTTTCTGAGCATGTCTACACCAATCAACTCTTACTTGTTATGTGTTTACCGCCATGAATCCCCAAATCCCTATCACCCCTCTATGTGGTTATGTTCTTCATGTCTGGTTTTGTGACTATGTCAGGGTTAGCTGTTTCTGAGCGTGTCTAAACCAGTCCTAGACCTTTGCTGGGTTATGTGTTTGCAGTCAAGTGTTCTATGTATCCCAAACCCCTTGACCCCTGTGTGTGACTACTGAGTTTACTTGGTCTGTGAGTTGTCTATGTATAAACCTATCCTAAGATGTTTGGACTTCTGTTCATTCCTCCAATCTCTTTTCAAACAGTCTCCATTGCATTGCTAAATTACTTTCAAACAGACTTTTGTTTTAATACAGTTTTCTACTAAAACCTTTCAACTTGTGTCCATCACTTCTCACTCTACTCTTAGTCAATATATTCTGCCCCCCTCCAGTATGTGTACTGCCTTGGGATCCTCTTGAGAACCCTCTGAACTCTGGCATACTAAGGCTGGACTTTCCACACTGCACTTGTTCAATTTTTGGTTACTAAGTCTAGGTGTAAGCACTTCCCGGGATCCTTGAGATCCTTAGGGAACTTTGATGCACCTAGACTCTGACTTTGTCTATGGAATTGAGGCATATGAGGCCACCGGAGGCTTTTGGAAATCTGGGCCTAATCGGAGGCTCCCTATAGAATAGCTTCTTGATTTTTTTATTTACTTATGTAATTCATTCATTGGTCTGTAATAACTTGTAAACAGATATTGGGGTATTTAGTGAAAAGGGTGGGTAGATACATGTTTTATGGAGTAATTCGGGTAGAAATCATGCTCATGGAACTTTACTTTTAAATCTGTTTGCTCTACTAAGTAGAAATCATGCTCCTAGGACATCATGTTTAAATCTGATTATTTTTCCAATAGAAATCATGCTCCTAGGCCTTCATGCTTAAATTCAATTGCCTCACCAAGTAGAAATCATGTTTATAAGGTTTTACATTCTGTCATGTTTAGAAACCATGCCTATAGGTTTAAATAATCATGCCTTCAATCAGATTAACTAATAGATGCCATGCCTATAGAAATTAATCCAAATTATGTTATGGCAAGTGTTTATGTCTGCATGATATCATGCCTATAGGGAACCATATTTGAAATTCTGCCTGTCAATCCAATTAGTCTAAATAAATCAACTTAGTCCACGCCTAGTTCATTTCTGAATTGGTTTTATTAAGTATTTCATATTTCCTGAAACAAGTTCTTTCAAACTGCCTCAATCTCATTAGATATCATGCCTATTGGTATTAAAGAAGTCCGTTTCAAAACCTGCTTTGTTTCTATACAAATGTGCTAATAAGCACTCCGCGTATAGGCAAGCCCTTAGCGCGTTTTCAAAACTGCATCTCTGAAACTGTTTCTATTGCTTAATGTTTTCTGATCCTAACAGGCTTTAAAAAATCCATAGGCAACTGCTAAGGTTATAACTTCTGAGTCTAAAAGAGGTTGTTTGTCTTCTGCATATTCACCTAGATATCCTGCCTTAGGACATTGTCTAATAAAAGACCTTAACTGTGCTTGAGTTGTGCTGCTTATGTGTTTGTTTGAGGAGGAAAACTCTGAGCCTCTAATTGCCCCTCTTATGTGCTGAAAGTCCTAAGTGTTTTGATTGACGCCTTAGAATTTTCACCTTTTAAAACCTTAGGGGTACGTCTAGAACCACCTATAGGTAGAGGTCCTAACTCCCTCCAGGACCATTAAGAAGGGACGGGTAGCAGCACGCAATGAAATCGTTGACCAAACANCTGAGCCTCTAATTGCCCCTCTTATGTGCTGAAAGTCCTAAGTGTTTTGCTTGTCGCCTTAGAATTTTCACCTTTTAAAACCTTAGGGGTCTGTCTAGAACCACCTATAGGTAGAGGTTCTAAATCCCTCCAGGACTATTAAGAAGGGACGGGTAGCAGCACGCAATAGGAAACGTTGACCAAACACTCGTTTTGCATGACCAATAAGGGGATGGGAAGGGTAGATATGGGATATGATGACTACGCGCTAATGTCACGTGTAGCCCCTCATTGAGGAGTGTTTACTGGACATTGTGTGGGGTGATCCTATAGGACAACCAACCTAGGACCCCTCCTTTAACAAATTTCCCTTTTTTATTCAAAACCTTTGTTTTACAATTGTCTAAATCTTATTACTTGAGTTATCTAACATGCTTTACTTGCAACCTATTTGATCAACTATTTACTTGTAATGGACTAATTTGTGAATATAAGTTTGGCCGGGACTCACAGTTGTGGACCAAGAGGGGTGCCTAACACCTTCCCCTCGAGGGTACTTCGAGCCCTTACCCTAATCTCTGGTAATGCAAACCCAAGAGTTAATCACTCTAGGTTCCCTAACGCACCATAATCCGTTAGGTGGCGACTCTCCAAATACCCAATTTCCAAAAGGAAATGAGTTATCACCCCTATGAATGTCGAAATCCAGACTTCCCCGTCAAAAGCGGGAAAAAAGGGGGCGACACTTCCCATTTTTGAAATAGTCTATGTACTTATTCCTCCAGTCCCACGTCAAACTTGTTGAATTTATCTCGGCATGAACCTTTTCAATCACTGATCTCGATAACTGAACGGCAGTCCCCGGGACGATGTCGTCTTTTTTGACCGAGGACCCTAGGTTAGCAAGTGCATCGACCTCACTATTTGGTTCCCGAGGGCATGATCCAGCGTCCACTCCTTGAAGCGGTGCAAAGTTACCTGTAGTTTATCCAAGTACCACTGTATTCTATGCTCTCGGGCCTCGAAACTTTTATTTACTTGGTTTACCACCAATAGAGAATCGCACTTGGCCTTGATGACCTCTATTCAAGCTTTTAGCTAGCTCGAGACCTGCAATCATGGCCTCATACTCGGCCTCATTGTTAGTCAATCTAGAAGTTTTAATAGATTGTCTAATGATATCACCCCTGGGTGACTTCAAGACAATGCCAAGCCCGGACCCCTTCACATTCGAGGCACCGTCTGTGAAAAGGGTCCATACCCCCAATGATGTACCCGAACTTACTAGTTCTTTCTCCATTTTGGGTATGAGGGCTGGCGTGAAATCGGCCACGAAGTCAGCTAAGATCTGAGACTTGATGGTCGTTCGGGGTTGATATTTGATATTGTACACGCTAAGTTCGACGGCCCATTTAGCCAATCGGTCCGATAGCTCAGGCTTATGCAAAATATTTCGAAGAGGGTAAGTGGTTAATACACATATAGGATGACACTGAAAGTATGGTTTTAGCTTTCGAGATGCGCTTATTAATGCAAGTGCTAATTTTTCTAAGTGAGGGTACCTTGTTTTGGCATCTCCTAGAGTTCGCCTTACGTAATAAATAGGAAATTGCGTACCTTTCTCTTCTCGAACTAGTACCCCACTTACCGCTATCTCTGACACAGCCAAAATATGGGTAAAGCTTTTCGTCTACCTTCGGGATATGAAGCAAAGGTGGGCTCGACAAGTATCGCTTTAGTTCCTCCAGGGCTCGTTGGCATTCCGGGGTCCATGCAAAGTCCTTTTTCTTTTTGAGCAAGGAAAAAAAATGGTGACTTCGATCTGACGACCTTAAATGAATCGACCCAAAGCAGTTATTCGCCCTGTTAGCCTTTGCACGACCTTCACACTATCCACGATCATGATATCCTCAATAGCCTTGATCTTATCGAGGTTGATTTCGATACCCCGATTGGACACCATCAAGCCGAGGAACTTACCCGAGCCAACTCCGAAGGCACATTTCTCCGGGTTAAGCTTCATGTTGTATTTCCTCAAAATTTCAAATGTTTCTTGCAAATGAACTAAGTGGTCCTCTGCGCGCAGGGGCTTAACCAACATATCATCAATATAGACTTCCATTGTTTTACCTATTTTTTCTTCAAACATTCTGTTAACTAGGCGTTGGTATGTAGCTCCTGCATTTTTAAGCTCGAAGGGCATTACGTTGTAACAATAAATTTCAAACTTAGTAATAAATGAAGTCTTTTCCTGGTCCTTCGGGTTCATCTGAATTTGATTGTATCCGGAGTAGGCATCGAGAAAAGTCAAGGTCTCGTGGCCAGCCGTGGCATCGATCATTTGATTGATGTTTGGAAATGGGAAAGAATCTTTCGGACATGCTTTGTTCAAGTCCTTATAATCTACACACATTGTAAGCTTGTTTCCCTTTTTAGGAACTATAACTACGTTGGCTAGCCACTCGGTACTTTACCTCCCGAATGGATCTTATTTTAAGAAGTTTGGTTACCTCGTCTTTTATGAAGGCATGTTTTACCTCGGACTGAGGCCTTCTCTTTTGCTTTACTGGTTTGAACCTGGGATCGGTGCTCAACCGATGCGTGGTTATTTCCGGTGGAATTCCCGTCATATCTATGTGGGACCAAGCAAAGTAATCCATATTATCAATAAGAAATTGAATGAGTTCTTTCCTGAGTTCGGGGGTCAGTCCCGTTCCCAGGTATACCTTTATCTCGGGCAAGTATTCGATAAGTATGACCTGATCCAGTTCCTCGAGAGTTGACTTGGTTGCATCGGACTCTTCGGGTACGACGAAGGTTCGAGGAGTAAGGAGATCCTCTTCTTCATCTTCGATTACATGTTGTTCCGACTCCATCGAGGCTGGGGGCTGTGATTGCTATTTAGCAGCCTGCTTACCTTTGATGCTCGATTTATCTGCGGTCAAGGGCTCTGGTATCGGCGCTACTTCCTCGATTGCAAATATCTCTTTAGCAGCATGTTGCTCTCCGTAGACTGTTTTCACTCCTTCCTCTGTTGGGAATTTCATCATCTGGTGAAGAGTTGAAGGCACTGCCCTCATATTGTGTATCCACGGTCTCCCGAGGAGTGCATTATACCTCATGTCGCCTTCGATAACATGGAATTTAGTGTCTTGCACGGTCCCGACAACGTTTACTGGCAGGATAATCTCTCCCTTTGTCGTTTCACTTGCCATGTTGAAGCCATTTAGGACCCGGGATGCAGGTACAATCTGATCTTGTAGGCCGAGTTGCTCCACGAACCTCGATCTGGTTATGTTCGCTAAGCTACCTCGATCCACTAAAACACGTTTAACTTGAATTTTATTCAAATTTATGATGATTTTCCGTGTTTAATCATTTAATAGTTGAATTAGGGTGAAAATGAGGGTTAGGGCTTGGGATTTGGAGAGTTTGAATTGCGGATTTGA
>NW_017680240.1:11978-14117 GCF_001879085.1 Nicotiana attenuata | reverse complement strand
AAACACTTTACAAGGTATTCAAAATTTAGCCATTTCGTTGTTGTCTTCTTATGTTGCGTTTTTTCTTCTTTTTGCAACAATTCTGCTGCTTCATTGTTCCCGAAACAAACCAATTTACCAATATTCACAATGACAATTATCTGTTCTTCAGTCAGTTCCACAGTTTTTTTTATCGTCCAAGATTCTAACATGATTTTTCATCTTAGGAAGTATATCCTGAAAAATATTAGAAAATTAGTTTTTTAAATAGATAGTTACGTGTTTGGGTATAAGTGCCGATAATAAACAATTATTGTGTTTGGAGAAAAGATGATAATAAGCACTTTTTCTTTTAAAATTACTAAAATGCCCTTAAAAGCTACTATTTACATAAAAATTTTAGAGTATTTTCACATAACTATTACGTATAACTAAAATAGAATGGAGAAATAATTAAAAGATGTGTTTGATGAAGACTATTTCGGAGATTACAAAAGATATTAGACTTAAAATCGTAAAATATTTGGTCAAATCAAAAGTACTTACAGGCTGTAAAATCAAAAGTTAGAAGTGACCAATTTATGACTGATTTTGACTTTTGAAATCATAAAATAAAGGTACTACCATGGATAAAATGGATTAAATAAAGGAGATATGATTAATATCTTCTTTAATTTGTAGGTGATATTACTTAATCATAATTAGGTAATATGTATTCTCACTTTAGTTTTTAACCGTTAATATTCGTTCTCCTAATTATAAAGTGAATTTATGCCTGGTAAAAAGTACAAAATGAAGAATTCATCTAGGGAAAGATAAAGGCCTGAAGTTGGTTTGCGTGAAAATAATAGGGGTTAGTCAGTTTTCGGACGTGTAATTAAACAATAGCCAGCGTATGCAAAGTCATTAAAAAATAGCCACTATTTTGCTGCAACACGAAAAGTTCCAGCATAATATACTGGAGATTGGTGCACCTGTATATAAACTTCCAGCATATTATGCTGGAACTCCAGTATATTATATTGGAAGTTCACATGTAAAAATTTCGAATTCCAGTATGTTATGCTAAAATATTTTTCTGATTTTAAACAGTGTTTTCGTTATAATTTATCTTTACATAAAAAGTTGCTAAAATTCGATTACTTTTGAAACTGTGATTATTTTTTAGTTAACATTTATAAATGTGGCTATTTTTAAGTTTCACCTTGCTTTTGCTGAGCAAGAGAAAAGAAGGATTGATGAGGACAATCATGTTAGCCGACAGCCCTTAATTTGTAGAAATAGTTGCATATATCACTTCTTTTTTGTATTGCTTTCTTGCCCAACCTCCCCCCTCCCCCCCAACCCAATCCCCCAACAACCCACACACACGAAAAAAAAAGACTCGGTGAGTCTTTGTTATAATATCTCTCTCCTTTTCTTTAAATTTTTTTTATACCATGCATTTTTTTATCAATTCATTTTCGCCTTGCATGAAACATTATTGAGATATTCAGAGCCTTTTTCATGACATCCTATTACAAACAATACTGGTGCACCCAAGGTGACACACTCGATCTCACAAACCCCTTTGCCAACAACTCGTCAAGTTGCTCCTTCAACTCCTTCAACTCTTTCGGAGCCATACGGTACGGTGGGATAGATATAGGCTGGGTACCTAGAGCCAAATCAATACAGAAATCGATATCACGATTCGCTGGCATGCCAGGAAGGTCAGAAGGGAACACATCGGCGAACTCCCGGACTACTAGAATTGAATCAATCATGGGAGACTCTGTGGTGATGTCCCGAACATAAGCTAGATAAGCCAAACAACCCTTCTCGACCATATGTCGAGCCTTCAGAAAAGAGATAAACCCGACCAGCGGTGGAGGCAGGATCTCCACGAAGGGGGTTCAAAAAAAATTCTTTGTAGCTAGTGGGAATTGAACCTATGACCTTATGAAGGTTTTGAACCCCCTTGACTACTAAACTCAATTTAGGTTGTGTTAAAGGGGGTTCAAAACTTAATATATAGAGGTAAAAATAGAATTTGCTTATATATACAGTGTAATTTTCGGCGAAGGGGGTTCGGGTGAACCCCCTTGCGTCCTCCCGTAAATCCGCCCTCAACCCGACTGGCTGTATTAACTGAGGAACCCTTCACTCCAACCTTGGCAA
>NW_017680240.1:0-3220 GCF_001879085.1 Nicotiana attenuata | reverse complement strand
CTATTTCGGAGATTACAAAAGATATTAGACTTAAAATCGTAAAATATTTGGTCAAATCAAAAGTACTTACAGGCTGTAAAATCAAAAGTTAGAAGTGACCAATTTATGACTGATTGGCCGAGGGCCTAGTGGATGCCACGAGATGGCTTATTATTGCGCTTGGACCGTAAGGGGCCCCTCCCGGAGTCTGCACACCCCCAGTGAGCGCCGTCGACGATTAATAAATGGAGCGGGCTGCACGCCGCAGCGGGTACTGGAGAGTACCGGTCTATGTGTTGCATTGCATATTTGATTGTCATTTACTTATTTATCCGTTGTGGTATTTCCATAATTGTTTTCACTGATTTACTAATTTTATACTACTGGGTTCAACTTGCTGTATTTATAGAATTACTTTGTGCCTATTCAGGATTTCTTATTCTCAGCCTTTATTTATGTTTATTACTCACTGGGTCGGAGTACTCACATTACTCCCTGCACCTTGCGTGTAGATCCAGGTACACCTGAGGCTGTGTGAGGATTTCTCTGCCTAGCATCATATCTGGGAGTTTCAAGGTAGCTGCATGTGACGTCCGCAGTCGTGATCTTCCTTCTATCTTATTGCTTTAATTTCCGCATTTCTAGAGAACGATATGTAGTAGGTTGATACTCATGTATTAGAGGCTCAGACTTGTGGCACCGGATTCTTCGGGCCGTGTAGTTGGTTTATATTTTGGGATTTTCGTATGTGTAACTCTATTTTCGGATTTTAGTATTATGACTTAGTAATCTATCTGTGTTAATTAATTCATGAACTGTGATTAATTGGTTAAGGCTGTCGAAATGGTCGGGCTTGCCTAGCAGTGTGTTGGGCGCCATCACGACCGGGGTTGGGTTCGTGACAAGTTGGTATCAGAGCCTAGGTTACTTGGTCTCGCGGGTCATGGGCCGGTTGGTAGAGTCTCGTGGATCGGTACGGAGACGTCTGTACTTATCCTCGGGAGGCTGCAGAACCTTTAGGAAAACTCCACATTTTTGAAACTCTTATCGTGCGGCTTTGTTGAACTGAGAACTAAACTTCTATTATTCTATTCTTTCACAGATGGTGAGGACACGAGCTATCGGACGTGATGGACGACCACCAGTGCCACCTACTGAGGCCGCCAGAGGCCGTGGACGCGGTCGTGGTCGTGGCAGAGGCAGAACAGCCGGGGCAGCACCTGCTGATCCACCAGTTGCCCCAGCTCAGGATCAGGCTCCAGCTGTGGATACTCCAGCAGCACATGTTCAGGCACCAGTTGTGCCTATCATGATTCCGGGTCTTCAGGAGACCTTGGCACAGATATTATTAGTCTGCACTGGCCTGGCTCAAGCAGTTTCAGCCACCACAGCAGCAGCAGCTACTTCACAGGCCGGGGGAGGCAATCAGACCCCCATTGCTCGTACCCCTGAGCAGGTGGTGCAGGGACTACAGACACCAGAGGCACCTCCAGCTCAGCAGGTTGCACCAGTTCAGGGCTTCGTGGTTCCAGCTATGCCAGACGATGAGCAGCGTCATCTCGAGAGGTTTGGTAGGCTCCAGCCTCCGACATTCGGTGGTGTTGAGGGCGAGGATGCCCACGGTTTTCTTGACAGATGTCAGCGTATGCTCCATACGGCAGGGATCCTTGAGTCGAGTGGTGTGGCATTTACTACTTTTCAGTTCACGGGGGCTGCTCTTACTTGGTGGGAGGACTTTGAGAGGGGTAGGCCTGTCGGTGCAGCACCTCTGACTTGGCAGCAGTTCTCCGCTCTTTTTCTGGAGAAATATGGACCTCAGTCCCGCAGAGAGGAGCTGTGTAGGCAGTTTGAGTGGTTGACACAGGGGGATATGACAGTGACTCAGTACGAGATAAGGTTTTCACAGTTGGCCCGCCATGCTATCTGGATGGTTCCGTCAGATCGTGAGAGGATCAGGAGATTTGTGGATGGCCTTAATTACCATCTTCGTATTTTGATGACAAGAGAGAGAGTACTGGGTTCTACGTTTGAGGAGGTGGTGGATATCGCTCGTGAGATCGAGTCAGTTCGCCGTAGAGAGCGAGAGGAGAGGGAGGCCAAGAGGCCTCGTGGATCAGGCAGTTACAGTGGTGCTCCTTCGAGGGGCCAGTTCCAGCATGGTAGAGGTCGTTCTTTCAGGCCTGCTCAGTCGGCCCGTCCAGAGTATCGTGGGGGATCTTTAGGCCGTGGTCATCATGGGCCCCAGCAGGGTCAGTCTTCACTCAGTGCCCTCCCAGCTCAGAGTTCATCTCATGCCCCATCAGCTTAGGGTTCTTCTGCGCCGAGTGCATCTGCTAGTCACTCCGGTGCGAGGGGTTCCCATCCGTCCCCATCTCCAGCACCAGGCAGTTGTTATGAGTGCGGAGAGTTTGGTCACTTGAGGAGTCAGTGCCCTCGACCTCTGCTCCAGTTACATCATCACCCACCCAGCCAATTAAGGGTGGAGATCAGGCAGCCAGGGGTCGTCCCAGAGGTGGAGGTCGATCAGGCGGTGGCCAGGCTCGTTTCTATGCTATGCCGGGCAGGACAGACGCCATTGCTTCAGACGCTGTTATTACAGGTATTGTTTCAGTATGCCATAGAGACGCCTCAGTATTATTTGATCCCGGTTCCACCTATTCATATGTGTCTTCATATTTTGCTCATCATTTGGGTACGTCCCGAGGGTGTCTTGCTTTACCTGTTCATATGTCTACCCCGGTGGGCGATACTATTATTTTAGACCATGTATACCGGTCATGTTTGGTGACTATTAGGGGTCTGGAGACCCGAGTTGATTTATTGTTATTTAGCATGGTGGACTTCGACGTTATTTTGGGCATGGATTGGTTATCTCCGTGTCATGCTATTCTAGACTGTCATGCTAAGATAGTCACTTTGGCTATACCGGGTGTACCGAGGATCGAGTGGCGTGGTGTGACTGACTATGTTCCTAGTAGAGTTATTTCCTTCTTGAAGGCCCAGCGTATGGTTGGGAAGGGTTGTCTTTCCTATTTGGCGTTTGTGAGGGATGTTGGAGCTGAGACTCCTAGCATTGATTCTGTTCCAGTCATGAGGGATTTTCCCGATGTATTTCCTGCAGACCTGCCGGGCATGCCGCCGGACAGGGATATTGATTTTGGTATTGACCTGGTGCCGGGCACTCAGCCCATCTCTATTTCGCCCTATCGTATGGCACCAGCGGAGTTGAAGGAATTGAAGG
>NW_017680239.1:10302-14118 GCF_001879085.1 Nicotiana attenuata | reverse complement strand
GAAGTGAGAAGGATTTAAAGGAGATTCAAAAAGCTACTTACAATGTGATATTCCAACATGTGCTAAGGGAGGGCAACAAAGTGGCAGATTATTTAGCTAACCTTGTGTTTTCTTTTGCAGGTACAGTTAACTTTGAATCATTTCAGGAATTACCAGCTGAAGGAAGAACACTGATCAACATGGACAAATCTCAAATACCAAACTTAAGAGTTAGGATTGCTAAAAGGAAAGAACCTGACTAATGGAAAGTCTGTTCAATGTATTGATAAGTCTGTGGATTTGTTTACAATGGAGATTATTATATAGCATCTCAGTGGTATCAGCATGGTCACATGCTCATTCTGAGGGTTATTTGATGATCTTCATTAGGAATTTATACACAGATATGGCAGTATCTTCAGTTACATCTCAACTTGTAAGGTCCTCCAGCAGTATAACCTTCTGGATCAGTAATAGGGGAGTCACACATATGATCTCTTTGGTTTCATGGTTGCTGATTATGATGACAAGAGTGCAGGTTCATAATTCTTCTGATTTTGCACTCATTCTGACAGCTTGCAAGTATATCATCATAGGTACATTGGCACAGCATTGTTGGTTTCATCTGGAAGCAATAGTTTCTCTATGGATCTATTCAGCATCTATACTCCTTCTCATTTGTCATATGCCTTGCGTTGTAATGGCTTGGACATTGTTGTGGCATTATTCAGTGGTATTAGTGTGTTTACACACTCATTCTGGAGATGTTACTACACTATCCAAGGCTATATGGTATATGCAGGTGAATATGGCAAGTCATATAGTTGGCAGCTTGTTCTATTCTAGACCTGTGCTTGCTTCAGTTTTGTGGATCGTTTGGTTGGACTTTTACTTGGCCTATACCCCTCATACCTTGGCACCTGGTGAGAGCTTGGTTAGTGCTACATGGTACTTGATAGGGGCATTAGAAGTCATATTCATCCACATATTGTGTGAGCTTGCATTTGATGATCATGTAATAGATAGCATTAGCTTATTACTTAGAGTTTATAGCTTTGTTAGGCTTATATTAGGTTTTTGCTGGACAAATTGTATTTTTGGACTTTGGTTGATGATGATATATATATATAGTAGCTACTAGGCAGCATGCCTGGTAGTATATTTGCTAAAAAAAAAAAAAAAAAACTAACGGAAGACGTCCTTATTTTTTCTCATGAGCAAAATGTAGATTCTCTTATTTAATCAATAAGAAATACTAATTGTTTCCAACGTAATAGAATTACTTATAGTTGATGGACTTTAAAAGAACGGCGTAACTTGTTTGGCTCAAAAGTTAACAATATACTCTGTAAGCTAGAAAACAATCAAAAATAAGAAAGGGGTAAATCGTAATCAAATATAATAGACCTAGAGATGTAGAGATGATGTTATTGTTGTAGATCTAGTATTGCAAAGTGATAATGTGAACTCAAGAGAATATGTTCGTTTGAAGCAGAGATAGAGAGAGAAAGTCAGAAAATGAGAGAGTTCTCTCTACAATGTGAAGGTCTCCTTTATATAATAAGAGACCTTCCTCGAAATAATCAAAAAGTTACAAAGATAGGTAACGTCTCCCTAGTGAAGACACTGAGTCCTAAACGATGTCGCTTTTGTCCCCACGTTCGAGTCGTACCCGCTACGTTAGTCGGCGTACACTCACTGGGCGTACCCACTGGCGTAGAGACGTTGACAGTCAAATTTGACCCTATACAGTTAGTCCCTCCGCTCGTTGGAGACGCATTCAGTGGGCGTCTTCGATGGGCGGAAATGCGAACCTCGGCTTAGGAGAATTTGGCCTCGACCAGGGGCGGCAATATGAATGAGGTGAAATATATGACGTTGTTGAGCCACTGACGCGTGGCTTCCTTTTTGGAATGAAGTCATCGCCTGTGTGCGTCATTATTATATTTGCCCCCGAGGCGGTTCAGAGGATGATGTGACATTTTGGTTTCCGCGCATGTTTTGAATCATGACTCTTCGATTTCTGCGCAACTTATCCCTATAAGTAGGAGAGAGGTTCGATTCGATTCAACTTTTAAACTTTCGGAAAGCATTTTCTGATTTACTCCTTTGTCTTTCTTTCCTGTAACCGTTATTTCGTGAGGGACTCTCCCACTTCTGTTGAAACCACACTTCCTATGGTCAGTGCTTCGTTTCTTACGTAGTATAATCATGAAAAAACGTGGACAGAGTAGTAAAAAGGCCAAAGATAATGCCCCGTCTAGGGTTCCGCCGTCTTCCGATGGTGAAGGGGAAAAGGCGGAGAAGGCCCTTGTTCCTCTTAGTGTAGACAACGTCCTTCCGAAGGAGATGCATGTTCGCAGGGACTTTCCAACTAAAAGCCCAGACCTTCCCTGGGAGCACAGTGTTTTATTACAATCCCACTTAGATGATCTTCGAGAAACGTACCATATTCCGGACCACGTGGAAATGGTTCCGGCCGGGACGGACTATGCCAATGTGCACCGGCCTGGATATTGCACATTCTATGAGTACCCGTTCTTGATCGGTTACAATCTTCCAATCTACCCTCTGATGGAGGAGCTTTGCCGTTTTTACAATGTGTGTCCGGCTCAGCTCACTCCTTACACCTTGAAGGTGTGCCGTATTATGACCACTTATGCGGCCAGGGCTGAGTGCAGCGTCTCGGTCCACCACCTCTTACAGTTATTCAGCCCTGGTTACCTGAGGGGTACCATGCTGCAGTTAAAAAGTCGTGGCACAAGGGGCTTGGTTGTTAAAGCCGATGACAAGCCCAACCGCCGCTTTTGGCGTAAATATTTCTACATCAGGACGGAGTACCTGATGTCGAATCCCGAAGGGTTCCCGGAAAGATGGAATCCAGAACGTAAGTATTTCTACTTGTAGAATTCAGGACTGCTTGCGCTTTTGACCATACGGCCATTGTGATTTCTTTGCTTTTCTCCCTTTTTTATTCGCAGCGAGGGCTTCCCCACCCCAGTTTACTGATGACATTAAATCATGGGTGTAAAGAATAATACCTTATGCGGAGGAATGTCGTACCTGGGCTGCATTTCTTCAACAGTACGGCCATTCAGGTAATTCTTTGGCTACGGTTTGGGAGTTCCCTACGTTCTTGTTACCTGACTTATTCGTGTTGGCAGGTCGGAGCGCCCCTAAGAAGTAGAAGAAGAACTTCGTCACCTCACCTGGGGCGGGGACTGACTCTGAAGACGGATACATACCCTGTGGCTCGCCCAGTGATGGCGCTCCGGAGGTTCCTCAACCGCTGCCCGTGGCGGCATCCACAAGGGAAGCGACTCCTTCAATGCCATCCCCACGGGCTGTGGAGGAGACTTTTGAGGGCGAGGAGCCGCCGGAAAGGAAAAGACGCCGGTTGATAACCGGCAAGGGGATAGCCACAGAAGACGAGGGGGCGAGCGAGCCCCGTCGGGAGTCAAGGCCAGTTTTTATGGCAGATGCCATCTGTTCCGGGAGGTCGGCTCCCCAAGGGGGGGCGGTTCTCGACGCCAGCCCAACACGCATTCCGGAGAGCGGCTCGTCGGCTACCATTGGAGAAGCGGGCGATGGTACCGAGAGGGTGGGCCCTGAGGCCGCCCATGCGGATGCAGATGCGTTAACGCGGGGTCCGGCCCGTGTGGGGATGACGGCAGGTAGATCCAACCGCCGAATTCTGATCCCAGGAGGGTATAACCTGTTGCAACACAGCGAGCAGGCCGCAGCGGATATGACCCTGCTTTGTGCAGCCGCTGAGCGTGAAATGTTAAAAGGAGTTAGCGACGGGGAACTATCCCGGAGGGTTGCCGGCGCGGCCTT
>NW_017680239.1:0-3580 GCF_001879085.1 Nicotiana attenuata | reverse complement strand
ATATTGCCTTAGCCGGTAGCTGAGAGTACCATGTTAAAGCCCCTCCTGTCAATGTCTCGCCAAACTTCTTCAGCAGTACCGACGGTACCTGTTCTTTTGATAGGTCATTGCCCTTCACAGCAGTGACGTAGTGGATCAGATGATCCTCGGGATCAGTGGTCCCGTCATATACCCTCAAGTAGGGTGGCATCTTGAAGGTTTTTGGGATGGAGTGAGGGGCAGCTTCTTCAGTGTATGGTTGTTCAACGAACCTTCCCACGTCGCGTTTTAGTAGCAACTTGGGAGCACCGGGGATCTTGTCGACCCTTTCCTGATGTTCCTTCATCTGATCGCGGAGCGCCTTGTTTTCATTTTCCATTTCTTCCACCTTCTTTAGGATGGCTGTTAGCGTGCCATCGTTGGTCTGTGTCTCGGCGGGTTCGTTATTTGCTAGTGCAACTTCCGGTTCGCCCACGGCAGCAGTGGTATCTACCGTCGGTGTACACCTGATGTTACCTTGTGGTGACCTCTCAACCAAGCCACTCAGAGCGCTTGTTAGCCATCTTTCCAGTAGCTTCTTGACCGCTGAGGGTGCTTCAGTGGCCGCAGATGTGGAAGCTCCTTTTTCGTGCAAGATCGTCAGATCTTCGGATGGGGAAGGTGAGATCTCCGCACCCGATGTGATGCTAGGGGTTGCATTCAGGATGTCATCGTCACTGAACTCGTTGAGAGGGCCAAGGAGATTTGTAGTGACACCCAATATAGCTTTCGATCTTGTGTTATTCTCAACCATCTTTTGTGTTTGTGTGGTGTAGAGAATGGTAGTTGGTTGTTCTCTAGGTGGATACTATGATTTTGATTCTCGAAATCCCCACAGACGGCGCCAAACTGTTTGACTCAAAAGTTAACAATATACTTTGTAAGCTAGAAAACAATCAAAAATAAGAAAGGGGTAAATCGTAATCAAATATAATAGACCTAGAGATGTAGAGATGATGTTATTGTTGTAGATCTAGTATTGCAAAGTGATAATATGAACTCAAGAGAATATGTTCGTTTGAAGCAGAGATAGAGAGAGAAAGTCAGAAAATGAGAGAGTTCTCTCTACAATGTGAAGGTCTCCTTTATATAATAAGAGACCTTCCTCGAAATAATCAAAAAGTTACAAAGATAGGTAACGTCTCCCTAGTGAAGACACTGAGTCCTAAACGATGTCGCTTTTGTCCCCACGTCCGAGTCGTACCCGCTACGTTAGTCGGCGTACACTCACTGGGCGTACCCACTGGCGTAGAGACGCTGACGGTCAAATTTGACCCTATACATAACTAATATCCTAGAAGGAGTGAAAATATAAAATTCATGTTAAAATCAAAATTGAATTTATTCTTTCAACTGCAACTCTCACGTATGTAATGTATTAGTTTTCTTCTGTGCCTATAATCAGTTTTCATTTTAATTGAAACTTTTTAAGAGTCAGTTTGATTCGAAAAGAAAATATTGTAATTATTTTACATTTCTAAAAATATTTTCTTGTAATGATGTTACACTCTTAATTGATTTTAAAGTCTTAAGTATTAAAAATTCCGACAGAGTTCAGTAAGAAAATAATTTGATAAGAAAATATCTATTTGATTTCAAGGTTGTAAATATTAAGAAAATAATTGAACAAATTTTTTATTTAATGTGATATCTACTTTTAAAGAATACATTTTTTTTAATTAAAGTTTCATGTTGAGTTTGTGAATTTATAATAGAACAAACACATTACAATAAGTTAGGGGATTACAAACTTTACAATAGAATACACAAAAATTAAAACCTTTTTTTTTTGGTAATCAAAGATTTATTCAACAAAAACTAAGAGTTATTATAACAAGAACTCAGTCTAGGCCACATAGTACCTAAACTGTCTCTTTTTAAAGCATGAAAAGTAAAGACAGGCGGAACAGCAAAGATTTGCAAAATACAAAAGGTGTTCAGGCTGCAACCATTTTTAGCTAACAGGTCCGCTACTCCATTAGCCTCTCTAAAGATGTGATTCAGCTGAGGGTCATGTGCCATCCGTAATAGGTACCTGCAATCATCAATTAAGTTTTGGTAGAGACCATTGTTAGATTTTAAGTGGTTTAATAGTTCCAAGCAGTCCGTCTCTATTACTAAAGGAAAGAGCTTCTTTGTTATTGCTAGCTTGATTCCATGGAGTAGGGCTAAGATCTCCATGTAGATATTGGTAGCGTACTTATAGCCCATATTGAAGCCTAGGATCCAATTCCCCTCATTGTCTCTAAACACACCGCCTATTCCTCCCACTCCTGGGTTTCCCGCACAGGCTCCATCTATATTGAGCTTAAAGAAATTTGAGTCCGGAGGTTCCCATTTTACATAAATGACTTTTTAATGGGGTTTAAGCGGTTATTTTTTGCCGTATAGAGGAATTCAATGGCCTTACTAATGGGTTGGCTTTTGTTGATGGGTGCTATATTCTTTCGGAATAGGGTCCCATTCCTAAAGTTCCATATGTGCCATAGGAGGAAAGGAAGAAAAACCCCCCAACTAAGTAAGTTGTCAAATGGCTCTCTTGACAGGAGTTTTTTCTTTAACCGTTCTTGGAGTATGTCTATTCCCTTAGGATTTTGGGCAAAGGGGTGGTTGGTTTTGATTTGGTCCCACATTTGCCTAGAGTAGTTACACCGGAAGAAGATATGCTCTATGTTTTTCGTTTCTTTTTTACAAATAGTACAAGTGTCTTCAAGGCAAATCCCTCTCTTTTTTAGCAGCTCCTTCGTGGGTAGCCTATCCCAAAAGATAGTCCAAAGGAAGAATTTCAGTTTATTTGGGGAGTTAATTTTCCAAATCCAGGCTAAGTTTTTGGGGTTGCCTGTGTACTCTTAGACAGCTTCATATGCCGCTTTGATAGAGAAGACATTGTGGTTTGCGGAATTCCAATTGTAGGAGTCTCCAGAGGAGCCCGTTTGTTTTATGTATGTGCAATTAATTTTTGACACAATGTCCGGGGGTAGTTCGAAGGATAGTTCCCTTAAGTCAAAGCTTCCATTTTTAATGAGACATGGTAGTTTTTTGTCAAATTCCCCCGCTTGGATAGGGCCTTGAATAGATTCCCTGAGATTTCCTGCTTGGTTAATCCATTTGTCTTGCCAGAGATTTATGATTTTCCCATCTCCAATTAACCATTTAATGTTATTTTTACAAATTTAATTTCCCTTTTTTATAACTTTCCAGGTATGGGAACGTAAATTCAAGTTCTTCCTATGGTCGTATTTACCGAAGATAATTTTAGCCCATTAAGCTATTCTTTCTCCTTCATGTACCTCCACGCTAGTGCTATATTGAAGGAGGAATTTTTCAAATGGGAGTTAGGGATTCCCAGTCCCCCTTGATTTTTTGGCTTTGTAACTATACTCCATCTTACGAGGTGACATTTTTTCTTTTCCTCAGTGCTACCTCATAGGAAATTTCTTTGAATTGAGTCTATCTTGTTGAGAATTATTTTGGGGAGGTCATAAATTTGCATGACATGATTTGGAATTGCAGCTAGGGTTGCTTTTATGAGGGTTGTCCTACCTGCCAAGCTTAGGAATTT
>NW_017680238.1:0-14120 GCF_001879085.1 Nicotiana attenuata | reverse complement strand
CAGTGAGCGCGGGTACCCATCTAGAGTGATTTAATATTGAACAGTGGTAACAATGACACTGTTAAATGTGATTGGTCAGGTAACAATGACTGACCAGTCAGGTAACTATGATTGACCAGTGGTAACAATGACACTGGAGTACGCGTTGGTCAGGTAACAATGGCTGACCGGTCAGGTAACAATGGCTGACTTACTGATTGAGTGTTTTTGATGTTTAACTGTTTTCAAAAAGGTTTTTTTTTCTTATTATTTTTCACCGGTTTCTACTATTATTCTGAAGTTGCTGCTTGAGATAGCATTAATTGTGCCCTTGTGGGATTTTATGTTATCAGTCGTTATTTATTTTTATTGCTCACTGGGTCGGAGTACTCACATCACTTCCTGCACCATGTGTGCAGAGACAGGCACCGCTGAGTTCGTACCTGAGCGCTGATTTCCTTCCAGACCAGGCGGACCGGGAGAGACGAGGTAGCTGTCGACGTCCACAGCCCCGTTTCTTCCTTATCTTCTGCATATTTTATTCATCTTCAGACTATGTTTCCAGACTTGTAGTATATTTTTCATCAACTTTGTAGCAGCTCGTGACTTGTGACACCCCGATCATCGGGCTGAGTTTGGGATGGTTGATTCCCGTTATGTTACGTTTATTTCCGCATGTGTGATTAGTCAGTATTTATGGATTAAACCTGTTTATGCTAAGAAAATGTTAAAAGCAAATGTTGATTGTTTCTGTTGGCTGGCCTTGTCTTCACGAGAGGCGCCATCACGACCGGGTGGGAATTGGGTCGTGACATTTATATACTTCAAACCCGTACGTTTATTATTCCGGTAAAGTTTTAAAATACTTTAAACCGGACAGCCCGTACGTTTTATTATTCCGATAAAGTTTTTATATACTTTAAACCGGACAGAACAATTATTGGAGTAGAAAGCACGAAGGCTTTAGTCTCCAAAACAGTATATAAAATAAGAATAACAGTTTAATATATATTTCAACACAGAAACGTTGGTATAAAATTCCTTAAGCTTAGGAGCGTTACTGTGTTAAACCAAAAATCAGAAAAAATGTTAGAAAAATAAAAGAAACTTGAAAAACAGAAGAGTTTAAGAAATATTCCGAGTCCACAATTATCTTGTGTGTCCTTAAGGAATTTTAACCCCCTCACACGTTACCAAGGTAATGGATTAAATCCTCCCAGGATAAAACTGAATAAACCTTCCTGCAACAGTGGCAATACAAACTGCAGGATACCAACGAACTCAAAGAACGGAGCAAAATCGCACTTACGAATTTGAGAGAGAGAGACTGCGAGTTAGGATGCAGTATATTCAGAAAGAAAGAAGTTCTGGAGTGTTTTTCGTGTATAGAAAATGGAGCCTTGCCTCAGAATTTATAGGCAATTATCAGAAGAGGTGTCTGGAAAAGGTGACTTTTCAGAAGAATACGCTGCCTGTCGCGGTTCTACCGCGGTCGCGGCGGAACCGCGGTCAGAGAGGCTTTCTGAACCTGCCTGCCGCGGTTCTACCGCGATCGCGGCAGAACCGCGGCCAGAGAGGCCCTCTGAACCTTCAGCAGGATTCTGGCGTATTTTCAGCAGTGATTTGGCATTTAATTAATTATTAAATAATTAAATAAATTTTGTCCAAAAATAATCTTATCGATCGTTTGACAAATCCAAATCCAAATCCAAAGCCGAAGCCGAAGCCGAAGCCGAAGCCGAAGCCGAGCCGAGCGAGCGACGACGACGGCGCGAGGGTTAATTCTCTTCAACTCCTTTTAAGAGCTTTAAGAAGTGATTCTATATATAAGCACACAAATGTGGTTGTCCCTCACCAATGAGGGACAAAGTGCAAGACAAAAGTTCACTTCTTCAAATTTTCAATTTCCCTCCATTTTATTTCCCTCCATTTTCAATTCACACTTCTTCTACTTTAAAGTCCAATGGCTTAAAGTCCAACAATCCCCCGCATGAATGGGAATGGTTGTATCAAGAAAGATCATAGATGAAAGCTATGTGATTTTGCAATTAAGGATTAATTGCTTCTGGATAAGTAGAATTTCCTTTGAACTCTCCGTAGTGAACATATGTCGGATATACTCGGTCAATCGGTAGATTTGATATCTTTGAACCGTCGAACTTTAATGTATACCTAGACAACCATATGTCACACAACCAACCCTTAACCGTCTTTTGGTTCTCACTGTTGTGTTCGTTTTAGCCATGAACACCGCCTGGTTTCATAAGTGCGTAGAGAATTGGCCTTACAAAATTCTCATTGAAGCGGCTTCCACTTCACACTTACATAGGTGATTCCTAAACGTGTAATCCTTTAGATTGACACTATTTGATAAATACCTCATCAAACTTAGATAATCATTAAAGAAAGTGTAAAGTTCTATCCTTGTTACTGAACATTGTCTTCATCACGAGAATGGACCAAAGATTTTATTTTGACAATGTTGAACCGGTCAATCACAACTTTGTTTGAGCTCCTTGAACCTAGATCTCGGAACATCCAAAATTCTAGGTAGAGTTACCGCCATGTTGACTTGTCCTCGGCCATAGTCCCATTCCCTTAGATGATTTCTCAACTCCCTCTCTAGTTAAGCCTTTTGTAAGCGGATCCGCCACATTATCCTTTGATCTTACATAATCAATAGTGATAATTCCACTAGAAAGTAGTTGTCTAACGGTGTTATGTCTTCGTCGTATATGACGAGACTTTCCGTTATACATAACGCTCCATGCCCGTCCTATTGCAGCCTCACTATCGCAATGTATGCAAATAAGAGCCAAAGGTTTTGGCCAGAACGGAATGTCTTCTAAAAAATTCTGAAGCCATTCAGCTTCTTCACCGGCTTTATCCAAGCTATAAACTCTGATTCCATTGTAGAGCGAGCAATGCACGTTTGTTTGGAAGACTTCCAAGATACTGCTCCTCCACCAACAGTAAAAACATATCCACTTGTGGACTTTGTTTCTGATGAGCCGGTTATCCAATTAGCATCACTATATCCTTCGATAACCGCAGGATATTTATTGTAGTGCAAAGCGTAGTCTTGGGTATATTCCAAATATCCCAGAACTCGTTTCATTGCTACCCAGTGATGTTTGTTGGGATTACTTGTGAATCGACTAAGTTTACTTATCGCACAAGCTATATCAGGTCGTGTACAGTTCATGATGTACATTAAGCTTCCCAACACACGAGCATACTCCAATTGAGACGTACTTTCACCTTTATTCTTTATGAGATGATGATTTAAGTCAATTGGAGTTCTTGCACTTCTAAATTCCAAGTGTTTGAATTTTTCAAGTACCATTTTCACGTAATGTGATTGAGACAAAGCTAGACCTTGAGGAGTCCTCTGGATTTTAATTCCTAGAATTACATCGGCAACTCCTAAGTCTTTCATATCAAACTTACTAGCAAGCATGCGCTTAGTAGCTTGAATGTCGGCAATGTCTTTGCTCATTATTAGCATATCATCAACATATAAGCAAACAATGACTATATGATTTGGAACGTTCTTAATGTAAACACATTTATCACATTCATTAATCTTAAAGCCATTTGACAACATTGTTTGGTCAAATTTCGCATGCCATTGTTTGGGTGCTTGTTTTAGTCCATAAAGAGACTTAACAAGTCTACACACCTTCTTTTCTTTTCCCGGAACCACAAACCCTTCAGGTTGGTCCATGTAAATTTCTTCCTCTAAATCACCATTTAAGAAGGCTGTTTTTACATCCATTTGATGGATTTGAAGATCATACAAGGCGGCTAACGCTATTAGCATCCGAATGGATGTAATTCTTGTTACCGGCGAGTATGTGTCAAAATAGTCAAGACCTTCTCGCTGTCTAAATCCTTTGACAACAAGTCTTGCCTTGTATTTGTCAATAGTACCATCGTCTTTCATTTTCTTCTTGAAAATCCATTTAGAACCCAACGTTTTATTACCTGGAGGAAGGTCAACCAATTCTCATGTATGGTTGCTCAATATGGATTCTATTTCACTATTGACCGCTTCTTTCCAATATTGTGCTTCTGATGAAGACATTGCTTCCTTGAAGGTACGAGGCTCATTTTCTAACAGAAAAGTCAGAAAATCTGGACCGAATGAAGTAGATGTCCGTTGACATTTACTTCTTCTCGGATTTTCCTCATTAGGCATATCATCTATTATTTCCTCCCGAAGTTGTTTTGACTTTTGGCAGGTCACTTCACTTTCATTTTTATATGGAAAAATAGTTTCAAAGAATTCAGCATTATCTGATTCTATTATCGTATTAATGTGAATCTCAGGATTTTCTGATTTATGAACCAGAAAACGATATGCCTTGCTATTGGTTACATATCCAATAAACACACAATCAACCGTTTTTGGACCTATCTTAACCCTTTTAGGTTTAGGAACTTGTACCTTAGCTAGACACCCCCACACTTTGAAGTATTTCAAGCTGGGCTTCCTTCCTTTCCACTTCTCATAAGGAATGGATTGTGTTTTACTATGAGGTACACGGTTGATTATTCGGTTAGCTGTAAGTATAGCTTCCCCCCACAAGTTTTGTGGTAAGCCAGAACTTATCAGCAATGCATTCATCATCTCCTTCAATGTTCGATTCTTTCTCTCCGCAATTCCGTTAGATTGTGGAGAGTAAGGGGCAGTTGTTTGGTGAATAATGCCTTTTTCCAAACATATTTCTTCACAAGGAGATTCATATTCGCCACCCCTATCACTTCTTATCATTTTGATCTTTTTGTTTAGTTGCGTTTCAACTTCACTCTTGTATTGCTTGAAAGCATCAATTGCCTCATCTTTACTATTAAGTAAATAAACATAGCAGTATCTCGTGCTATCGTCAATAAAAGTAATAAAATACTTTTTCCCACCGCAAGATGGTGTTGACTTCATGTCACAAATATCTGTGTGAATTAAGTCTAAAGGACTTGAATTCCTTTCAACGGACTTATAAGGATGCTTAGCATACTTTGATTCCACACATATTTGACATTTGGAATTAATGCAATCAAATTTTGGCAATACTTCTAGATTTATCATCTTTCGCAATGTTTTGAAGTTTACGTGACCTAAACGCGAATGCCATAAAGTGTTTGACTCAAGCAAGTAAGAAGAAGCATTCACTTTATTGATAGGAACTGCTATTACATTTAGCATAAAAACGGCCCTCATTTAGGTAACCTTTTCCTACATACAAATCGTCTTACTTAGTACAACACTATAGTAACCAAAATACATTTGAATCCATTTTTACAGAAGTGAGGTAGACACNTCTTAACCCTTTTAGGTTTAGGAACTTGTACCTTAGCTAGACACCCCCACACTTTGAAGTATTTCAAGCTGGGCTTCCTTCCTTTCCACTTTTCATCAGGAATGGACTGTGTTTTACTATGAGGTACACGGTTGATTATTCGGTTAGCTGTAAGTATAGCTTCCCCCCACAAGTTTTGTGGTAAGCCAGAACTTATCAGCAATGCATTCATCATCTCCTTCAATGTTTTTCTGCTGGTGCCATAGCAAGAGCAGGAGTAGAACGGCTTGACGAGGCAGCAGCACTCGTAACAGTAGCTCCCGTTCCCACAACATTTCCATTAGTTTGGTTTTCGTTCGTCATCTTTTCTGTAGAGTTGGAAACACAACAGAACTTTGTTAAATCAGTGAAGTTTTGATATCTTCAAACTGAATACCAAACCAAACATACAACACATAACAATGGCGAAGTTTTTATATACTTCAAACCCGTACGTTTATTATTCCGGTAAAGTTTTTATATACTTTAAACCGGATAGCCCGTACGTTTTATTATTCCGGTAAAGTTTTTATATACTTTAAACCGGACAGAACATTTATTGGAGTAGAAAGCACGAAGGCTTTAGTCTCCAAAACAGTATACAAAATAAGAATAACAGTTTAATATATATTTCAACACAGAAACGTTGGTATAAAATTCCTTAAGCTTGTGAGCGTTACTGTGTTGAACCAAAAATCAGAAAAAACTGTTAGAAAAATAAAAGAAACTGAAAAAACAGAAGAGTTTAAGAAATATTCCGAGTCCACAATTTTCTTGTGTGTCCTTAAGGAATTTTAACCCCCTCACACGTTGCCAAGGTAATGGATTAAATCCTCCCAGGATAAAACGGAATAAACCTTCCTGCAACAGTGGCAATACAAACTGCAGGATACCAACGAACTCAAAGAACGGAGCAAAATCACACTTACGAATTTGAGAGAGAGAGACTGCGAATTAGGATGCAGTATATTCAGAAAGAAAGAAGTTCTGGAGTGTTTTTCGTGTATAGAAAATGGAGCCTTGCCTCAGAATTTATAGGCAATTATCATAAGAGGTATCTGGAAAAGGTGACTTTTCAGAAGAATATGCTGCCTGTCGCGGTTCTACCGCGGTCGCGGCAGAATCGCGGTCAGAGAGGCTTTCTGAACCTGCCTGCCGCGGTTCTACCGCGGTCGCAGCAGAACCGCGGCCAGAGAGGCCCTCTGAACCTTCAACAGGGTTCTGGCGTATTTTCAGCAGTGATTTGGCATTTAATTAATTATTAAATCATTAAATAAATTTTGTCCAAAAATAATCTTATCGATCGATCATTTGACAAATCCAAATCCAAATCCAAAGCCAAAGCCAAAGCCGAAGCCGAGCCGAGCGAGCGACGACGGCCGAGGGTTAATTCTCTTCAACTTCTTTTAAGAGCTTTAAGAAGTGATTCTATATATAAGCACACAAATGTGGTTGTCCCTCACCAATGAGGGACAAAGTGCAAGATAAAAGTTCACTTCTTCAAATTTTTAATTTTTCTCCATTTTATTTCCCTCCATTTCCAATTCACACTTCTTCTACTTTAAAGCCCAATGGCTTAAAGTCCAACACAAGACACTCTAGTCAAAGCAGTTAAGCAAATTTGAAATCATACAATTTAAGTTACTTATACAAGAGTCAAAAACTGAGCCTAAGCGTCAGAACCAAAGTACTCACTATTCTCAAGGCATAACAAAGTCAAGAGATATTGCTTCAATTCAAAACACAACACAATGGCTCCTATTCCTAAAAAAAACTAACCACACCCGGTTCAAATAAAACCCTTGGAAAAGAACCGTGGCAGAAAGAAAAACCAAGGGGGAATTATTACACTACCTACAAAAAAAATCTTTTTTTTTCTTTAGACTTAAATCCCTCAAGAAAATTGTCTAATAGATCCATCGTCGGGAAAAGTCCAATCTTTTTTTAAAAAAATTATTATTTAATTAAACTAACACAACTAAAATAGCATAGAAAGTCACCCAGACAATCTCCTCACCCCACACTTAAAATTGTGCATTGTCCCCAATGCACACCATAACTAATAAAAAGGGTAAAAGATACTCCCTGGTAGGCCAAAGGCCGAAGCACTACACCTCATGGGGTACTCAGACTTCTCCCCAGCTTGGTCCTTTGTGCGGGTACCTCACACTTAGTTCCAACCATTTGGTTTGCTGTTGCATTCTTCCAATACCTTTGCTTTCCATGCTCCTAGAAAATAAAAAATTGACACTACAAAAATAATACAATTAAAAAAAATAAAAATAAAAAATAAATAAAAGAAAGCAATAAAGCTGGGTTGCCTCCCAACAAGCGCTTGATTTAACGTCGCGGCACGACGCGAATCACTTTTTGCCTCCACCTCGAGCTTATGAATTGAACCCCAAGTTTTGATTCAAGCTTATGATTATGCTCTTGGGGCGGTACAAATTCTTGCGAACCAAATATTAGATAAAATCTTATGCACTTTTTGGCTCTCGACCGAGGAGTGTCACCTTGCCTAGACGGCCTTGAAAATTTTAAAATATAAGGCTCATCTACCTCTTCCTTGGACTCCTTTTTATGCTCGTAAGGATCCATTCCCTTTTCACCATCCGAACATAATGTAGAGAAGTGTTTGGAATGAGTTCCAACATGCTCAAATACATGAACTTCATGATTTTTGACCTCCTTAACACCAATCACACTAGAGTCAACTAAATTTGTATCTTCGATGTCCTTGGCTGACTCTAGTGTTACTTCTTGAACATCGGCATCCTCAAATTCTAGTTGGATAGATTGTTGGTGTTCTACTCTAACCTCCTCTCTTAGCACCTCAATTTCAATGTCTAATTCATGCTCTTCTTGACTACTATCCCCAATATAGGCTTGTTGAGCATTAAATGCTTCAACTAGTTGACTCATTTGTGCCTCCAGGTTGCGAATAGTAGCATCTTGCCTTTCTATCTGCATTTGTCTTTCATCATTTTGTTCCACAAGGTACTTTATCATATCCTTGATCTCTTTCAGGTTACCATCCCCGGGTTCTTTGTTCCTATTAACTTCACAAGAAAAAGTAGAACCATCAAAGTAAGGGGTTGGGAAAAGATAAAAAATATAAGCACAACCATGAAAGTGACCCTCTTGACCACCACACATATCACATACATTCCACACATCAAAGTAAAGGGTTGGGGAAAGATAAGAAATATAAGCACAACCATGAAAGTGACCCTCTTGATCACCACACATATCACATACATTCCACACATAAGATTGAGTTGGTGCACATAACTCGCTCTCGGGAATATTTTGACTATTTTGACCCAGGCGGTTTCCACCACAATTCACACAAGGAAGATCAACAATAGAACTACCAACAACACAATTTCCATAATTCCAGGATGCCATTTTTCTCAAATTAACAAGACAAAAATAAAAAAAAATCAAATACAAGAAAACAAAAATAAAATTTCAAACTTGAAACCTAGCAATATATACAGCTACAACTACACCGTTAGTTCCCCGGCAACGGCGCCAAAATTTGATCACGCCCAACTCTAGTCCTAAAAAGGATAAGCGGTCGCTGCAAATATAATCTGGTCTAAAAGTCCGGAGTCGAATCCCACAGAGAACTAAGGCTTAGCTGTATCTGTTTAATATCACCAAGAAGACAAGATTGAAAATAAATAAACAGCTGAAACTAACTATGCTTGATTTGTAAACAATTGGAATAGGTCTAAGGTAATGGTTTCCCCCGTTGTTGATTTCCTTGGTTGTATGTTTCTTATAGCGTTGACTTAGTTGCCTCTATCAATCATGAACTCTCCAGCTATCATAAATCTCTCTCAAGCAATTATGATAATTTACTAGACAGTGCGCAATATGCCTACTCGAGTCTTCGTTTGTTCTCAACTATCAAATTTGACACCCGAACACAATCCCGGCTTAATTCCTTCAGCTTTTACTCAGACTTCAAAGCTTCAAATCACTTAAATTCATTTCATAACATCTATATAGCTCGGAATCACACCTACAAGGCATAAAACACACAATTAGTGCAAAACACTAGCGATTAAAGCGCAAACTCAACTAAAGTGCAGTAAATTAGAGTGTAATAAGCGACTAAAATATGCAATTATAGCCTATCATAAACTTCTTACATATTTCTGTTTGACTCAAAAGATGTTAAACTCTTTTTAAGCAAATCAATCAAAGATGAAGGGGTAAATACTAGTTAAAGATAATTAACTCCAGATCCGAGTTGAATAATATGAGTAGAAAAATATAGCCAAGTATAAATGTTGACAGCGATTAAGATCGGATTTAATGGCATAACTGAAGATGCATTAAGTAACAAAAATATGAATAAAGGAAAAGATTCACCCGATCTTCAGTGAGACGGATCTTCTTTCATTTAATGAAGATCAATGGTAGACAAATACAAGAACCTTATAACCCTTTTTGGATCCGATGAAGGTATGGGATCACTGATCCTCTCAATTCTTTGGAGAGGTGTGCTTACATATTTTTTAGAAAGAGGGAGAGGGAGACAGAGAGAGAGCCCCCCTTTTTGGGAAGTCCTCCCTTCCTATTTATAGGGGGGGGGGTATCCATAGGAAATCCTACAGAAAGGTACAATTAGAGGAAATATTCAGTAGAATATTCCTTTTGAGGATTCCAAAGCAGACTAGTTGTTTCATCACGACCTCGGCCTGTCCGACCTTGGCATGTCTGACCTTGGCCTGTCCGACCTCAGCCTTGTTGATGACTGTTCGACCTCGGCCTGTCCGACCTTGGCCTGTCCGAACTTAGCCTTGTTGATGACGGTCCGACCTCGGCCTGTCTGACCACGACCTTATGTCTCCTCGTGCCGAATTTCTCTGATTTAATTTTGACCCATACAGTTAGTCCCTCCGCTTATCGAGGTTGCCTCTTGGTCGAGCTCGGTGAGCGGACTTCGTTAATCATAGTTCGAGAAATTCGGATGGGGAGGTCGACTAGTATGGATTGCAGCTGAGGATGCCGATGCCGAGGGAGAATATCTTGGAGGTGGTGGTGAAGAGAGTGGCGATGGTGACGTCGAGTGGAAAGATACTTGTCTGTTTTGACCATTGATCCGGGTCGTATGTAATCTGTGACTATTTGCGCAGTGACTTTTGTATAAAGAAGAGTTTTTTGTTGTTATTCGCCGTGTACTTTTCTATGTTTTTTGCTTTTCGCGACTTTGGTGTGAGGTAGATACCCGCATGGCGAGTCCCGATCTTTCTTTCCCTTTATATTTTCTGACGGCACTTGGCCTTAGTGACATTTCGAATTCTCTTTGGCGAAAGCCCATGGCCTTAGAGGGTATTATTTCGATTTTATCAAAATATTGGCCCGTCATCGTTCAATCGAGGTCGAACTCTTCTTTTTAGTGAAGGCCTTTGGCCTTAAAGGGAGTTATCTCGAACTTGCCAAAATATTAACCCGTCGTCGTTCGATCGAGGTCGAACACTTCTTCTTGGCGGAGGCCCTTGGCCTTAAAGGGTGTTATTTCGAACTTGTCGAAATATTAACCTGTCGTCGTTCGATCAAGGTCGAACTCTTCTTCTTTGGCGAAGGCCCCTGGCCATAAGGTTGACCCCCTCTTTTTTGGTGACGGCCCTTGGCCGTAAGGTTGACTTCCTCTTTTTTGGCGATGGCCCTTGGCCATAAGGTCGACTTCCTCTTTTTTGGCGATGGCCCTTGGCTATAAGGTCGACCCCCTCTTTTCTGGTGACGGACCTTGGTCGTAAGGTCGACCTCTTCTTTTTTGGCGATAGCCCTTGGCCATAAGGTCGATTCGGACGAGGCCGAATGTTGTTTCGATCACGGCCGATTGTTGATTCTGACGAGGCCGAAGGCTGATTCAGACGAGGCCGAAGGCTGATTCAGACGAGGCTGAATTCTTCTTTTTGGCGATGGCTCTTGGCCGTAAGGTCGACCTATTCTTTTTTGGCGATGACCCTTGGCCGTAAGGGTCGATTCGGACGAGGCCAAAGGTTGTTTCGGACGAGGCCGGTTGATTCGGACGAGGCCGAATGTTGTTTCGGACGATGCCGAATGTTGATTCGGACGAGGCCGGTTGATTCGGACGAGGCCGAAGGTTGATTCGAACTAGGCCGAAGGTAGATTCGGACGAGGCCGAATGTTGATTCGGACGAGGCCGAAGGCTGATTCGGACGAGGCCGAATTCTTCTTTTTGGCGATGGTCCTTGGCTGTAGGGGTGTTATTTCGACTTATCGAAATGTTAACCCGTCGTCGTTCGATCAAGGTCGAACTCTTCTTCTTTGGCGAAGGCCCTTGGCCTTAAAGGGTGTTATTTCGACTTATCAAAATGTTAACCCGTCGTCGTTCAATCAAGGTCGAACTCTTCTTCTTTGGCGAAGGCCCATAGCCTTAAAAGGTGTTATTCCGACTTATCGAAATGTTAACCCATAGTCGGTCGATCAAGGTCGAACTCTTCTTCTTTGGCAAAGGCCCTGGGCCTTAAAGGGTGTTATTTCGACTTATCAAAATGTTAACCCATCGTCGTTCGATCAAGGTCGAACTCTTCTTCTTTGGCGAAGGCCCTTGGCCTTAAAGGGTGTTATTTCGACTTATCGAAATGTTAACCCGTCGTCGTTCGATCGAGGTCGAACTCTGCTTCTTTGGCGAAGGCCCTTGGACTTAAAGGGTGTTCCCTGGGGGAGTCCCAGTTTGCTTAATTTTGCTTGCATTGGAGAATATGATGTATTTCCTGGGGAAGTCCCAGTTTGCTTAATTTTGTTTGCATTGGAGAATATGGCGTATTTCCTGGGGGAGTCCCAGTTTGCTTAATTTTGCTTGTATTGGGGAATATGATGCGTTTCTCGGGTGACTGCCCCTACTTTTATTCCACTTGGAGAAATAGTTAGTTAAAACAAAATAAAAGCATTCGTTACCTCAGTTTGATCACGTTCCCTTCTCCGGTTGTGCTTTCGATGGCCGCTACCAATTTTTGCAAGGTTGTCCGCTTTAGTAAGAATTTATGTCTATGGTGAAAGTTTTGAGTAGTGAACTCCGGTGAAAGTTTTGATCTTTTCCAACGACCCGTATGTTCTCCGATGCCGGAAATATCTTTTCTTATCTTCACAACTACTCTATTTTCGATACACGCTCATATTGGGGGTGATGGTTACTCCCCCAAATCTTATTGTGACCAATACCAACCGAACAGGGGATCACGGAAGTGGAAAATCAGCAAAGCGGAAAAGGTGGAGCACAGAGGCGTCCTTAAATTGCTGGAGCATGAAGTCATTGAGAATAATCGTTAGTGGGCTGGGAACACCACTGTTTGCTGATGGTTGTACTTCAAGAATAGAGAGAATTCCTATGCTCGTTTATTGATTGAAATGGATGTCATAAGACCTCTGCCTTAGACGGTCATGGTCATTGATCCAAATGGTGAAGTATTTGAGCAGGAAGTTAGCTGTGATTGGAAACCTAAATATTGTCCCACCTGCTGCTATTCTCATTACTTTACCTTCGTCCCAGACCCTCACGTCTGTCCTCGACGGTGCTTGTTTTTTTTTCTTTTGCCCTTTATTACTTGAATTTTCTATTCATTTAAGTATGAGGTTCGATTTTTATCAAATTCCTCTAGTCTCGTCTTCGGTGCCTGTTACACAAAGAGCCAAAAAGAAACTTTTCTTTCGTGCTTTTGTTACAACAATATATGTCATTAAGAACTTAATTACATTGGTGATTCTTTGTCTAATAATGAGTAAGGAGCTCGAGTTTTTATATAATACAACTGAAGTTGTTTAAGTAGAAACATGGGAAAGAGAAAGGGGGCAGTTGTCAACTAAATGAAGAGATTCATAAATGTCACGACCCCAACCCCGGTCGTGATGGCTCCCAACACATTGCTAGGCAAGCCCGACCAATTATCAATCACAACCCCTCTCGTATAGAGTTCATTACCAATTAACAGGGTTTAAATGCCAATTTAACATAAATAGAAGTCTGAAATAGAAGATAAAATGTGCGGAAATCATAATAACGTCACTACATAGCCCACCGATCCGGTGTCACAAGTCAAGAGCCTCTATCACAAGATTTCAACAGCCTAATACAGAGATAGTCTAGAATACTGAAAAGTAAAAGATAGAGGGAGAAATCGGGTCTGCGGATGCCAAGCAGCTACCTCGATGACTCCGGTGGATGATAATCAGCAAGAAAACTCCCACTATGCCTTGGGAACACCTGAATCTGCACGCAAGGTGCAGGGAGTAATGTGAGTACTCCGACCCAGTGAGTAATAATCATAACTAATGGCTGACAGTAAGAAATCCCGTAAAGGCACTAAGCAGTTCTATATCAAGCAGTAAATCAACTCAAAGCAGCAAAATAATGAGTAAGTCGAGTGAATTATCTTTAAATCAGGTAAAACAGATAGTTTATCAGGTATTTAACAAGTATAATTCCGTTCTCGTACATAGTAACCATATATCTCTCACAATGACCAAATCAAAATAACCGCTGCGGCGTGTAGCCCGATCCGTACATTGCTGTGACGCACAACCCGATCCATATAAATAGTCGATTGCGCTCACTGGGGGTGTGCAGACTCCGGGAGGGGCTCCTTCAGCCCAAGCGCTATATTGCTGTGGCGCGCAGCCCGATCCACATAAACATTTGCTGCGGCGTGCAGCCCGATCCATAACATATATATATATATATATATATATATATATATATATATATATATATATATATATATATATATATATAATCCTCACTGTTGGGATATCAACCCCTCT
>NW_017680237.1:0-14120 GCF_001879085.1 Nicotiana attenuata | reverse complement strand
GTATCCCGGGAGATCCTTCAGATGTACACATATGATGGACTACGGGACGGTATCCCGGGAGATCCACTGGACAGTTGAGAAAGAGGGCTACAGGACGGTATCCCGGGAGACCCTCATTGTTATCATTGGTATTGAGCTGTGTTTACTCTGTGCTTATTCTGTACTCGTGTAGTTGTTATAGCCTCGTTGACTTGTCTTATCTCACTGCTGTACTTATTATATCTGTCAGATTTTTATATTGTTAAATTATTATTATTATTATATTTTGTCTCAGTAGGGCCCTGACCTTCCTCGTCACTACCCAACCGAGGTTAGGCTTGGCACTTATTGAGTACCGCTATGGTGTACTCATGCCCTTCCTGCACATGTTTTTCATGTGCAGATCATCCAGGTACCTCCACTCAGGCGCACTATCAGTGAGGCAGGAGGACTATGGAGACTTCGAGGTAGATCTGCTGCGTCCGCAGACCGATGAGTCTCCCTCTTACTCTATCTTTAGTACTTAGTTTTCCTTCTTCGGTTGTTAGAAATTATGGAGTTTGGAACCTTTACTTCTGTAGCCTGTGTTGCCCGTGAGTTTTCGGGTTTTGGGAATTGTTTTAGACTTGTGATATTGAGTTGTACTTGCCAAGCGGCATTCAGTACATTTTCCTTTAGATATTTGATTTGATTTTCTCTATTTTTCCGCAATTATTATATTTTTCCGCAAATGTTAGGCTTACCTGGTCATGGCGACCAGGTGCCGTCATGACATGTTCACGGTTGGTGAACTAGGGTCGTGACAAATTGGTGTCAGAGCTCTAGGTTCATAGGAGTCACGGAACACAGGCCGGTTTATTAGAGTCTCGCTGATTGGTACGGAGACGTCTGTACTTATCTACGAGAGGCTATGTAACCGTTAGGAAAATGTCACTTCATTTGATTCCTGTCGTGCGAGATTTTTGAACATCAATTCTAAACTTCGGACTTCTATTCTCTCACAGATGGTGAGGACACGTGCTACTCGATATGATCAAGCACCCGCGCCCCCTACTGCAGCCGTCAGAGGCCGGGGCCGGGGTAGAGGTCGAAGACGCGCACGTGGTGTAGCCAGAGCACCTGCACGAGCTGCCGCTGAGGTACCACCAGCAGATCCAGCCGGAGCCTAGACACCTAGCACACCTACTACTGCCACTACTACTCCAGCCCTTCAGGAGACTTTGACTCAGTTCCTGAGCATGTTTGGTACGTTGATTCAGGCCGGATTGATTCAGGTTGTATCGACTACTTCACAGATCGGGGGAGGGACCCAGACTCCCGCCTCCCCCACTCCAGAGCAGCAAGTTCCCAGGGGTCAGGTTCCAGGCGTCATGGCGACACAGCCTATGGTCCCAGTTCAGCGGGTGGTGAGGGCCTCTCGCCAAGTAGGAGACAGGTGGGTCCAGGAGAGAGAGGACAGACGAGGTCAGGAGGGAGAGTATAGAGGGGTGAGTAGACCTCGTAGACCCGGGAGATATACTGGTCCTTATTTTGCAGGGAGAGTACGGCATGGTAGAGGTTTTGTGGGTCAGCCAACTCAGTTCGTATCTCAGATTCCACACAGGGTTTCAGGTGTTCAGGGGTCTCGGAGTACCCGTACTGCACAATTTCCACCCCCACGTCGCCCGCGAGGTTGCTTTGAGTGTGGTGACACACGCCACATGGTTAGGGACTGCCCTAGACTTGGTAGGGGTGCATCTTCACAGATTTCTCGGCCCTAGCATGCCCGCAGAGTTCCCAGGCCATGGTTACAGCCCCAGTTGCTACCCCACCTACCCGTGCCGAGGCTGTTGCCTCCGATTCTGTCACCACAGGTATTGTCATGGTTTGTTTTAGAGGTGTATCGGTTCTATTCGATCTAGGCTCCACTTATTTTATGTGTCTTCTTATTTTGCTCCGCATTTGGGTGTACCCCAGAATTTCCTTGAGTTTCCCTGTTTATGTTTCTACTCCTGTGAGAGATTCTCTTGTTGTGGACTGCGTTTATCGATCATGTTTGGTTACTATTCGTGGTTTTGAGACCAGAGCAGACTTATTATTACTCGGTATGGTGGATTTTGACATTATTCTGGGCATGGACTGTTGTCGCCCCACTTTGCTATTCTTGATTATCACGCCAAGACCGTGACGCTGGCTATGCCAGGTGTTCCGTGTATTGAGTGGAGTGGTACTTTAGATCACCCTCCCAGTAGAGTTATCTCTTTTCTTAAAGCTCAGCGCATGGTTGAGAAGGGGTGTGCCGCGTATTTGGCTTACGTGAGAGATGTTAGTGTTGATACCCCTTCTTTTGATTCTGTTCTAGTGGTACGGGATTATCCCGATGTATTTCCAGCTGATCTTCCGGGCATGCCGCCTGATAGAGACATTGATTTCGGCATTGATCTGTTGCCGGGCACCCAGCCCATTTCCATTCCTCCGTATCGTATGGCTCCTCCCGAGTTGAAGGAGTTGAAGGATCAGTTGCAGGAATTGCTTGGTAAGGGTTTTATTCGACCCAGTGTGTCACCGTGGGGTGCTCCTGTCTTGTTTGTGAAGAAAAAGGATGGTTCTATGCGTATGTGTATTGACTACCGCCAGTTGAACAAGGCTACAGTGAAGAACCGTTATTCTTTGCCTCGTATAGATGATCTGTTTGACCAGCTTCAGGGCGCACAGGTGTTTTCTAAGATTGACTTGCGCTCTGGGTACCATCAGTTGAAGATTCGGGAGCCTGATATCCCAATGACTGCCTTCAGGACTCGATACGGCCATTACGAGTTCCTTGTTATGTCATTTGGGCTGACCAATGCCCCTGCAGCTTTCATGCACTTGATGCACAGCGTATTCAGGCCATATCTTGACTCGTTCGTGATTGTTTTTATTGATGATATTCTGGTGTATTCCCGGAGTCGGGAAGATCATGAGCAGCATCTGAGGACCGTGCTACAGACCTTGAGGGAGAAAAAGTTATATGCAAAGTTCTCAAAATGTGAGTTTTGGCTGAGTTCTGTGGCATTCTTAGGCCATGTGATTTCTAGTGAGGGTATTCGGGTGGATCCGAGGAAGGTAGAGGCCGTGCAGAGTTGGCCCAGGCCGTCCTCAGCTACAGAGATTCGCAGTTTCCTTGGCTTGGCGGGTTACTACCGTCGTTTCGTGGAGGGATTTTCATCGATTGCTGCCCCTATGACTAGATTGACCCAGAAGGGTGCCCCATTTCAGTGGACAGAGGAGTGTGAGGCGAGCTTTCAGAAGCTCAAGACAGCTTTGACTACAGCCCCTATCTTGATGTTGCCTACCGGTTCGGGGTCTTATACTGTCTATTGTGACGCCTCGAGAGTTGGCCTTGGAGCAGTGTTGATGCAGGACGGTAGGGTGATTGCCTACGCGTCCAGACAGTTGAAGATACATGAAAAGAATTACCCTGTCCACGACCTTGAGTTAGCTGCCATTGTTCATGCCTTGAAGATCTGGCGTCATTATTTATATGGAGTGCCTTGCGAGATCTATACTGATCATCGGAGTTTACAGCACTTGCTCAAGCAAAAGGATCTCAATATGCGTCAGAGGAGGTGGTTAGAGCTGCTGAAGGATTATGACATCACTATCCTATATCACCCGGGCAAGGCCAATGTGGTGGCGGATGCCTTGAGTCGCCGGGCGGAGAGTTTGGGGAGTTTGGCATATTTACCAGCTTCAGAGAGGCCTATGGCGATGGATGTTCAGGCCTTAGCCAGCCAGTTCGTGAGATTGGATCTTTCGGAGCCCAGTCGGGTTCTAGCCTGTGTGGTTTCCCGGTCTTCCCTATTTGACCGTATCAGGGAGCGGCAGTATGATGACCCTCATTTGCTTGTCCTTCAGGACAAGGTTCAGCGTGGTGATGCCAGAGATGTGACCATTGGAGATGACGGAGTATTGAGGATGCAGGGCCGGATTTGTGTGCCCAATGTTGATGGCCTTCGAGAGTTGATTCTAGCAGAGGCCCATAGTTCGCGGTATTCCATCCATCCGGGTGCCGCGAAGATGTATCAGGACCTGAGGCAGCACTACTGGTGGAGGCGGATGAAGAAGGATATAGTTGGTTATGTGTCTAGATGCCTCAACTGCCAGCAGGTGAAGTATGAGCACCAGCGCCCGGGTGGGTTGCTCCAGCAGATAGAGATTCCGGAGTGGAAATGGGAGCGCATCACCATGGATTTTGTATCTGGACTTCCACGGACCTTGAAGAAGTTTGATTCCATTTGGGTTATTGTGGACCGGCTGACCAAGTCCGCTCATTTCATTCCTGTGTGTACCACTTATTCATCGGAGCGGTTGGCGGAGATTTATATCAGGGAGATCGTCCGTTTGCATGGTATTCCAGTTTCTATCATTTCAGACAGAGGTACTCAGTTTACATCGCGGTTCTGGAGAGCTGTGCAGCAGGAGTTAGGCACTCGGGTGGAGTTGAGCACAGCATTTCACCCCCAGACGGACGGACAGTCCGAGCGCACTATTCAGATTCTTGAGGACATGCTCCGTGCGTGCGTGATTGAGTTTGGAGGGTCTTGGGATCATTTCTTGCCATTGGCGGAGTTTGCTTATAACAACAGTTATCAGTCCAGCATTCAGATGGCGCCGTATGAGGCTTTATATGGCAGGAGGTGTAGATCTCCGGTGGGTTGGTTTGAGCCGGGTGAGGCCAGGCTATTGGGTACAGAGATGGTTCAGGATGCATTGGAGAAGGTCAAGGTGATTCAGGACAGACTCCGTACAGCCCAGTCTAGACAGAAGAGTTACGCGGACAGGAAGGTTCGTGATGTTTCATATATGGTTGGTGAGCGGGTTCTGCTTCGGGTCTCGCCTATGAAGGGCGTCATGAGGTTTGGAAAGAAAGGGAAGCTGAGTCCGAGGTTTATTGGCCCTTTTGAGATCTTGAGGCGAGTTGGGGAGGTTGCCTATGAGCTTGCCTTACCTCCCAGTTTGGCCGGAGTTCATCCGGTATTTCATGTTTCGATGCTCCGGAGGTATCACGGTGATCCGTCGCACGTGTTGGATTTCAGTTCAGTCCAGTTGGACAAGGATCTATCCTATGTTGAGGAGCCAGTGGCTATTTTGGACAGGCAGATCAGAAAGTTGAGGTCAAAGAACATAGCTTCAGTGAAGGTTCAGTGGCGGGGTCAGCCGGCCGAGGAGGCGACTTGGGAGACCGAGCGGGATATGCGCAGCCAGTACCCTCATCTTTTCACTACTTCAGGTATGTTCTCTATGCTCGTTCGAGGACGAACGAATGTTTAAGTGTAGGAGGATGTAACGACCCGGCCGGTTGTTTTTGGAAATTACGCCCCGATCCCCCATTAACTGCTTCCCCTAAGTTCATTTCTGCTATTTTGGTTTGCCGGGACGTTCGGTGTTGGGATTCGGAGTGTTTTGGGACACTTAGTTCCTAAATGAGAGATTAAGAGTTGAAAAATGGTCCGTAATCGGAACAGTGTGAAGACGACCTCGGAATGGAAATTCGATGATTCCGTTAGCTCCGTTAGGTGATTTCGGGGTTGGAAGCGTGTTCGGAATGTATTTTGGAGGCTCGTAGCTCATTTAGGCTTGAAATGCCGAAGTTTGAATTTTTGAAGTTCCCGGTCCGATAGTGAGTTTTTGATCCAAGGGTCGAATTGGAATTCCGGAAGTTGCAGTAGCTCCGTCATGTCATTTGGGATGTGTGTGCAAAATTTCAGGTCATTCGGGCGAGGTTTGGTTAGGTTTTTGATCGAAAGTGTGTTTTGTTGGAATTTGAAGTTCTTAGGCTTGAATCTTTGATTCAATCGGACTTCCGGTGTTGTTTTAGGTGTTTTAAGGATTGGTACAAGATCGAATAAGGTATTAGGTGGTATTGGTGCTTTTGGTTGAGGCCCCGGGGGCCTCGGGATGATTTCGGGTGGTTAACGGTAAAATTTGAGAAGTGTTGCAGCAGCTGAAGTTTTTCCCTTCTGGTATTTTCGCTTCTGCGGCTTGGGAAGCGCAGAAGCGGAGCCGCAGAAGCGGCCTTAGTATCGCAGGAGCGAATTTGGGCTCCCTCAGCTTTTTCCGCAGGTGCGGAGGAGCTACCGCAGATGCGGTTACGCACCTGCGAGGCTTCTATCGCAGATGCGGCCCTGAGTCTTTTGTGAGAAACCGCAGAAGCGGTAAGTATTTCGCAGAAGCAGCAATCGCAGGTGCGGTTTAAGACCGCAGAAGCGGAACCTGGATTTTTAATGAAAACCGCAGAAGCGGCTCGTTGTCCGCAGAAGCGGTCCCTTGTCCGCAGAAGCGGAAATGACTGTTCAGAAATATCAATTTCGAGGGTTAAATTTCATAAGTTTGAAAATCAATTGGGAGCTCGGGAGAAGGCGATTTTGGGTGGATTTTGAAGAGAAAATCACTGGGTAATGTTTTCTTGACCCTATTTAGTTGTATTCCATCAATATATAGTTAAATCCACCATTAGAATTCGAATTCAAGGTCAAAATTGGGGAAAATTGGAAGAAACTTCATAGACCTAATTATTGAGTTTTGAGCGGGAATTGACCTCCGATTTGGGAGATTTTTATATGGTTAGACTCGTGAGAGTATGAGGGTTCTGAAAATGTGAAAAATATTCAATTCCGAGACGTTGGCCTGAGGGGCGTTTTGGTCATTTTACCTATTTTTGCGCCCTAGCTGTAAATTTATTAGCGGAATCAGTTGTTTGCAATATTATTTACAATGTGTAATTGAATTGAATAGATTTGAGCCATTTGGAGTTGGATACTCGTGGCAAAGGCGCGGTTTCTAGTGATATTGAGTCGGTTCGAGGTAAGTGGCTTGTCTAACCTTGTGTGGGGAACCTTTCCCCTTAGGATTTGTTATTTGTTGATTTGAGTACCTTGTACGCGAGGTGACGGGCGCATACTTGAGCCAATTGTTGGAAATCCGATTTTCTTAAGATATTGAGATTGAGTTCCTTTCATATTTGCTTTATTCTACTTGCAATTATAACCTGTGCTAGATTAGGAAAGCATGTTTAGTTGATTTAACTTGCCTAATTGCTTAAGTTGCCTTAACTGTACTACGTGAAGCATGCTAGGCCAATACTACCTGTTGCTTGTCTTTTGTACTGCGTTTCCGTGTACCTTCTGGTTGTGATTGCGCATTTACATTGGGACTACGGATGTGGGATTCCGGTAGCTCCCCCCCCCCCCTTGTTTGTTTACTTTGGGACTGCGGGTTAGATTCCCGATAGATCCCCCTGCACTTTTACTTTGGGACTGCAGGTTGGATTCCCGATAGATCCCCCTGCACATTGACAGTTGGACTACGGGACGGTATCCCGGGAGATCCACTGGACAGTTGAGAAAAGGACTACAGGACGGTATCCTGGGAGATCCTCATTGTTACCATTGGTGTCGAGCTGTACTTATTCTGTGGTTGTTCCGTTCTTGTGTATTTGCTATTGCCTTGCTTAATCTGTCTTATATCACTACTGTATTTATTATTTCTGTCAGATTACCATACTGTTAAATTATTATTATTATTATATTTTGTCTCAGTAGGGCCCTGACCTTCCTCGTCACTACCCAACCGAGGTTAGGCTTGGCACTTATTGAGTACCGCTGTGGTGTACTCATGCCCTTCCTGCACATGTTTTTCATGTGCAGATCATCCAGGTACCTCCACTCAGGCGCACTATCAGTGAGGCAGGAGGACTACGAAGACTTCGAGGTAGATCTGCTACGTCCGTAGACCGACGAGTCTCCCTCTTACTCTATCTTTAGTACTTAGTTTTCCTTCTTCGGTTGTTAGAAATTCTGGAGTTTGGAACCTTTACTATACACTTCTGTAGCCTGTGTTGCCCGTGAGTTTCCGGGTTTTGGGAATTGTTTTAGACTTGTGATATTGAGTTGTACTTGCCAAGCGGCATTCAGTACAGTTTCCTTTAGATATTTGATTTGATTTTCTCTATTTTTCCGCAATTATTATATTTTTCCGCAAATGTTAGGCTTACCTGGTCATGGGGACCAGGTGCCGTCATGACATGTTCACGGTTGGTGAACTAGGGTCATGACAACTGTCAAGTAAGAAACAATTAAGGGGATTATGTTTACCTCCGCAAATAAACAGACAATTAGCACGTCTCAAACAGCAGATTTCAGATATTTTAGAAAGGTCCTGTAACAGGATATCTAGGTGAGCATGACAAGCAGAGAATATGCAATATTGTGTTAAGGCGAAGCGATAGAGACCTAATCAGTTTGCCTACTAATTTTAGAACCTATTGAATCTGGGCAGTCACAAATAAGCAAAGCATAGTTTCACAATTTTTATTAGACCTTGATTACCTATAGGCTTGCCTAGGCGTGGATCTGTAATACCCTATCAACATGTTGTCTAAATGCAATCAGAATTCTGGAAATCAGTTTAAAACAGTTTGAATTTATTAAGTCCTATAGGCATGCTGGTCTAGGTGCTGAATATTACATTGCAGAACTGGTTTATACACACTTATCTCTATGACATCTAAGTGTTGGGATTGTTTTTAAACATTTTTGTAGACAAGATAGTTATTGATTTAGGCGATGTAGACATGGTTTCAAGCGAATACAAATACAGTCTTAAGGTAGGGTCTCTAATGCACAGAAAGAATGGACATTTTTATTAGGCGGAATTATAGCAGTTACTTAATAACGAGATTTCTAGATGATCATGATTATGTAGAAACAGAATTTCTTAACAAATGAGGTAGTGTGCCTATAACATGTTGTCCAGTATGCCAAGTGATCCTAAAAGCATGGTTTCTAATGCAGGTAAACATAACCTGAAGTATGATTTCTAATGCAAGTAAACATAGTATAAACCGAAAGCATGAAATCTAATTCAAGTAAACATAATATAGACCTAAAGGCATGATTTCTACCTGGTTTCCCCATAAAAATCGTATAAGAATCCCTCCCATTTACTAATTTCCCCAATATTTGTTTACAAATATTATCATTACAGACCATAAATAAATAAATTACATAATAAATATAAGTTGTGCTATAGGGATCCTGAGATAGGCCTAAAGTGAACCTAGCAATACCAGGCCTTCAAAATAGTCCAAGATGTCATAGTCCATAGTATCCAATGAGGTATCCTGGTGCGTCAAAGTTCCCAAGGGCCTCAAGGACCCCGGGCAATGCTCACACCAAGATCCTTATAAATAGAGAAGTAGTTATGTGCAGTGTGGAAGGGCCAACCCCAGTGTGCCAGAGTTCAGAGGAATATCGTGGATTCCTAGGCAGTACACATATTGGAGGGGCAGAACTTAAATAATCTAAGAGTAGAAGTGAGAGTGCTTGACATAGTTGGAAGAACTTAGTAAAAACAGTATAGAGGTAAAAATTTTAGGACTGAAAAGGTATTTCAGGAATGGAAACAGTTTTAAGAAAAAAAATGTTAAGAGTGAAAACAGTTTTGGAAGCAATTCTGAGAAGAACAAAGATTCAACAAACAACCACACAATCACAACAAACTTAGAATGCCTAGCTTCAAAGCCATTTATTACTTAATTCTAAGTGAAGACAAACAAGTTTACAAACAGGGATAAGGTGGTTTGGGAACATAGGGAGCTTAAATCAGAAACACATGAACATGGATAAGAAGGGAAGCATATTCATCAACAAGTACACAGAACAAGCAGGGATTGATTGACAACCAGTGACCAAATTCATAGAATTAGAATACAAACTACTGATTCAGAGTATTAACAAGGAAATTATACTTAAAGCTGAAGTGATAATAGACATTATAGCATAGAGACATGCAGGAAAATCCATATTGAGGAAAAAGGTCTACCACACAGAATTAGTCATACCAATTGTGGTTAATCAGATAAATTAGGACCCTGAACTACTTAAAATGAGCATGCTAGTTGAAGGAAACAGACAAGAGCTCAAGTAAACATGCTGGCTAAAATAGCAAACAAGAAGATTGAAACCTAGACATGCTGATTAAAACACTGAACAAGAGGGGGCTAAAACTTAAGCATACTGATCAAAGCAGTAAACAGGAAGAACAGCTATGTACATAATCCATTAAACTAGTGCGGAAATAGGCATGGATTTAACAACCATGGAGCACATAGACTTGAATATCAGAATGATATTGAAATAAGAACATACCAGTTAAGGAAGAAAAGTGCAAAAAGTAAAGCAGGTAGAGTTCCACAATCTAGCCTTGGCTTTCAGCCGGCTAGACGAGCAATGAGCACAAGTAGCAGAAAGAGAAATGAGAGAAAGTTTGAGTGTGTGTGTGTATTTTTGAACTACTGTCCGTCTCCTAGAGAGGTAGAACAAGAGTGTATATAAAGCACCTAGGGAGTAGAGCAAATAAGGTAAAGAGAATCAGAAGTTAGTCAATTAGGGGGCAATCAAATAATCACAGAATCACATCATGTAAGGGAGTCCGGAATAGACCCCTTAATTAGGGGTAATCACTTAAGGTCACAGCAAAGGGGGTTAATTAGGGTAAGGAGTCCAAATCATACCAAATAGGGATAAGAATCGCAAAGCCATACGGATAACTTATTAAGGCAAGTGTGATCAATTGAAGTCACAAATAAGATCTGTGCACACAGATTTTAACAGGGAAAAATGATAAGAAATAATCAGTAAAACCTTTAAAGGAATACCGATTTTTGGGAAAGAATTACTCAGATTCGATAAATAGAAAATAAGTAAAGCTTCACAGAAATACAGAATTCAGCAAGAAAAACAGGTTCGAACCATAAATAGAGATTAATTAGGGCAAAATCCCAAAGAAATGCTGGATTTTAATAAGGAAAACATCTTAGCCCAAAAACGGAGTAAACTAATACGATTGGTATCACAGAAATAACAGAGTATTAAAACAAAATCGAAGAAACCAGTATGTCGCAAAGAATCAACTAGGGTTTGAACATTCATGCGAAAATCAGTTAAGATGACGAAGAAACAATTAACTAAACATTGAGAACTTAGAAAAATCGTTGAAGAAAAGTTTGAGATGAACCCTAGTTTAGAAAGAGTGATTAAAAATCGAAATGATCAATTAAAACAAGGGATTTTTTTAAAGGAAATATAACATTCGAATCACCTCATATCTGTAAAGATCTGAGAAAAACTGACATATCAAAGTAGGGTTTTCAGAAAAATATCAGAGGTGAAGAGAATAGGTCAAGAACCCATAGATTCGTAATAAAACAAGGAGAGATCCTTACTTACAGACCAAAAAATGGCCTGAGACAGGCCGGTAAACAAAGTTTCAAACCAGAACTAGTTGGAGTTCATTGAGATCTTCTCAAGGACTCATGAAGTAGAAGAGCCATGGAGTGTAGGAGGACAGGCGTGGTCGGAGAAGACATAGAAGTACCATAGGAGGGAGGTTTACGTCGGTGACGGCGACTAGGGTTAGGGTTAGGTTGAGAGAGAGTTGAGAGATGAGGGGAGATGAAGACGACGGGTTTTGAGAGAATGAAAAGGGTTTGGGGTAGGTTAGGGGTTAATAAAGGTAAGGGTGAATGTGGACCGTTAATCTAAAAGATCAACGGCCACGATTGAAGAGGGGTTATTGGGTCGGGTAGGCAGATGGGGCCTAACGGGTTTGGGCTGGCTTTTTGGGTTAATATTAAAGGGGGTTTTGGGCTGGTAAAAATGGTTAGGTCTAAAGTAAAAAGGGTTATTTGTTAAATACCCAAATAATTGATAAAATATATTTTATAAAATAATTAACTGATATAAAAAATAATTTTCATGCATGGAAATGCTTCAAAATAATTACTCAATATTTTAAAAATATAATGAGCTATTTTCTGGTAAAATAATGCAATAATGCATGCATGGGCTATAATTGCAAAGTTAATGCAATTGTAACCCAAAAATATAGATGTGGCTATTTGCAAAATAATTTGAGCTCAATATGAATATAAATAGCAAAATTGAACCGTGAAATTGTTATAAAGTCCTTTGTGAAGCAATTTGTAATTAATTATATAAATAAAATACTGGGATAAATTAATTTAAAAATGTAGAAATTATGGAAAAATATCAATTGACGCTAATGCATAGTTTTGAAGTTATATATGCATTTGAAAAATAATACAGGGAAAAATTGGGTATCAACAGCTGCCCCTCTTTACCCGGGAAGGATGAAAGAGTTGTCAGGTAAAGATATGATGGCCAATTTTGACCGAGCGAGATGGTTTGAGAGATTTGGGCCGCACCCTGGTTCCTGAGCTGCCTACATATCCTTGGTTTTACAGAAATCAGGCCGTATGTAGTTCTGGATTCATCAGCGGAATATATCGATGAAGTCATCACAAGAACGGACACGAGACTTTGGAATGGGTGGAAAGATGGTTATGGAGACCGGTCAGATTTGAGATAATTTGAAAGAACTGGAGCGGGATTGCTCCTGTTGGGGTAGCGGTTGCTTATCAGGTCACCCGCAAGTAAAGAGATACTGCAAGTATATATTTGTGTGGAAATTTAAACATGATGTAGATTCCCTTCAGACCATGAGAATTGTCTTTGGACGGTTGAGGATGACGTCCTTAGACCATGATGTCCTGGGCCATGAATTGTTTGGTGGGGGATTCACAGGCAATGAAATGATGTTCTTGGGCCATGAAAATGGTGCCTCCGAACCATGACGCCTTTGAATAATGATATGCAAATTTGAGAGATCCTCAGGCCATGGCATGGTGTTTTCTAGCTATGGGGATGAGCCTTTAGACAATGACGCCTTTGGACAAGTTGGCAATATTTCAGCATATGAGATGCAATAATATGATGCTAAAATCAACAAGTCAAGGCTTAGTCTTGCGAGGTTGAGGGTAGAGCTTAGCCCGAAAGAGGAGCAAATAGATAGTGCCGGAGAGACAATGCTTAGTCTCGGCAAATAAAGACGATGATTGGCCTTATGCAAATAGGAGGCAGAGCTGAGCCTCATGCAAGATTCGAGACAGGGCTTAGTCCCATGCAGATGGAAGGTAGAGCTTAGCCTTATGCAGATATGGAGGCAGGGCTTAGCCTCATGCATGATTCGGGACAGGTTAGTCCCATGCAAATGGAAGGCAGATCTTAGCCTTATGCAGATATGGAGGCAGGGCTTAGCCTCATGCAAATAATGAGGCAGGGCTTAGCCTCATGCAGATGGAGATAAAGCTTAGTCTCATGCAAGATTCGGGATAGGGCTTAGTCCCATGCAAATAGGAAGGCAGTGCTTAGCCCTTATGCAAAACTGAGGCAGGGCTTAGCCTCATGCAGATGGAGACAGAGCTTAGTCTCATGCAAGATTTGGGACAGGGCTTAGTCCCATGCAAATAGAAGGNCGTCCGTTTGCATGGTATTCCAGTTTCTATCATTTCAGACAGAGGTACTCAGTTTACATCGCGGTTCTCGGAGAGCTGTGCAGCAGGAGTTAGGCACGTCGGGTGGAGTTGAGCACAGCATTTCAACCCCAGACGGACGGACAGTCCGAGCGCACCATTCAGATTCTTGAGGACATGCTCCGTGCGTGCGTGATTGAGTTTGGGGGTCTTGGGATCATTTCTTGCCATTGGCGGAGTTTGCTTATAACAACAGTTATCAGTCCAGCATTCGGATGGCGCCGTATGAGGCTTTATATGGCAAGAGGTGTAGATCTCCAGTGGGTTGGTTCGAGCCGGGTGAGGCCAGGCTATTGGGTACAGAGATGGTTCAGGATGCATTGGAGAAGGTCAAGGTGATTCAGGACAGACTCCGTACAGCCCAGTCTAGACAGAAGAGTTACGCGGACAGGAAGGTTCGTGATGTTTCTTATATGGTTGGTGAGCGGGTTCTGCTTCGGGTCTTGCCTATGAAGGGTGTCATGAGGTTTGGAAAGAAAGGGAAGCTGAGTCCGAGGTTTATTGGCCCTTTTGAGATCTTGAGGCGAGTTGGGGAGGTTGCTTATGAGCTTTCCTTACCTCCCAGCTTGGCCGGAGTTCATCCGGTATTTCATGTTTCGATGCTCCGGAGGTATCGCGGTGATCTGTCGCACGTGTTGGATTTCAGTTCAGTCCAGTTGGACAAGGATCTATCCTATGTTGAGGAGCCAGTGGCTATTTTGGACAGGCAGATCAGGAAGTTGAGGTC
>NW_017680236.1:10148-14122 GCF_001879085.1 Nicotiana attenuata | reverse complement strand
ATTAAAGGAGCGAATTTGCCCAAAGTGGGAGAGTGGCAGGGCTGCATAGGGCCTAGTAGTAGGACGACTACGCGCCTAAGGGTAGTTTGGAAGGATCTGGGATTTTAGCGACGGGCAATGGAAGTCTGTAGATTAATTCGAAGCATGGTGTTGTTATGCGGCAGGAGATTGGATATGACGGAAAGGAGCTGCTTGAAATGAAGAAAGACGTAGCATGACTTTGAAGTGAAAGGATGTTGTCGCACAATTAATGGACGTCCACGAGGGGTGAATGGACTCGTGCAGCTGGAGAGTGAGCTCGGACTCAAGATGGGTTATTGATGTCGTAGTGATTGTACCCCATGCAGCAGCGTTTGAAGATGCCGGGGAGTGATTTCTACAGGTGGGGTATTCCGGTGAGCAGGTTAGCAGCGCGTGGTTGGCGAGGCTTCTGCGAAGAGTTCTACTAGTTATGTAGCAAAGGGAATCGTTGTGTGAATGGTGTTAATAATTTAGAGTATCAAATTGAGCTTCTACGGCAAGATATCGAGAATGCTAGCGATTGTTTGTGCGAGGTTATGTCGATAAGAGATTAAGAATCCTGGTGCACTCCAGATTTTTGTAATGATGGCTTCAAGCTAAGTGGGAGAGTCCCACCGCTTATGATTTGGGTTGCAGAGTTAACTACTCGTGAGAATTTTTGGCTATTAGCATATAGCTGGACTATTTCAGCTAAGGGGAAAGACCATTTGTGGCAATTTGAGCAAATGAGGTATTAAAGGTGGGCTATCGTTGGCCCTATTGGCTCATGATCGAACTTGGGAAGAGATTCAGGATTTATGCCTTGTATAGAGGCAGGTTTCAGGGGAAGTGATTTCGCTGGGTGCTTCGTCGAGAGGGTATTCGTATGTTATAAGATTTATGGAGTTGATTAAATTCGGGGCCAAGTCAGAGCGGGTGGCTCTCAGTAACGATCCTAGTGAATTCAAGAGGTAAAGTGTGGTGCCTAATGATGTCGAGCTTATAGGTACGATTAAGAATCAGGCTTTGTAACAGCTTATGAGAAGAGGCACCGAATGTTCCGGGAAGTTTGGCTTGTGATGCAGCAATTGGGAGGTACGAAATGGTTCGTAGGATTTGAGACAGCATGGTCTCGTGATTCAAGGTCACTCGGGGTGAGTATAGATGGAGTATGTTATGTGTTGGATGGAGTTAGTATTATTTTCTAAGGCAAGCAAGGATAAACTGGAAGAAGGTAGAATGATTAGCCATAGTTGCATTGGCATATTGGGGCCAGCGACCAGTTCATTCAGCGTGATCAAGTTGTGTGTATGATTTGTGACGGTACGTGTGAGGCTTGTCGGCCGCCGTAATTGATGTTATCCAGAAGCATTCTTCTGTTATGGCTTGTAAGTGGAAGCAGATTCCGTAAGGGTTATGGTGGCTCGGACCACTACTTGCAGATTTGCATATTCTACGGTTATGGGAATTTACCTGCGTGTTGCTATGGTTCTCCTGAAGTGAGTTAAGTGCAGAGTTCTTATATGATGAAGTGTTAAAATATCAACGATTTCAGAGTTACGATGAAAATCGTGTTCTATCGTATGTTGGCACGTTGGGTGCAGTGAGTAGCATGGAAATACGAAGTGAGGATCAAGGTTGTAGTTCGGTGTTGACAAGGATTTCACGGGCTCGGATGAGCAAGGAAGGGGTTGAATGATTAAAGTAAATTGGTATTGTCTTCAGCGTCACCTGAGATCGATGTTTTGTGATAAAGGCTTTGCATCCTGGTAAGGATTCTTGATCGCTTTTCAGCGTTAGTGTAGCCGAAGCTTTAAATGTACGAACCCGATATTTATTTCAGAAGATTGTAGGAGCGTGTCCCACGGGAAGATTGTGTAAGTATGGCATGTAGTCACTTGATCGACTAAAGATTTAAGCAAGTATGGGGTTTGTGGTAATAACATTAGTTTGAGAAATTATGCCTGGAGGGCACTTTGTTTACTGGGTTATGAACTGAGGAGGTTGCTCCGGTTATGATGGTTGTTCTTATGTGTTATGAGGCAAAAAGGGAGTTACTATGGACCTTTGAAAGGTTATTAGCCAAGTGGGTGCAATCAGAAATCGGTTAGAGACCAATGGATTGAACTATATATGTGAACAGGGCTTTATATCAGGTCAGTTGTATTCGTCTCAGCGAGCGTTCCCTATGGAGGAACAGTCAGAGTGTCATTTTTGTCATCAGTTATTCCAGGTAATGATGTATTGCGCCGTATGAGTTGTGAGACGGCTTGGTAAATTCCTATGTGTTAAGGTTTCTCGTGGCGATGATGTTATGTGAGCAGGATGGCTCTTGAGATTTAGATCTTGTATCGCACCTCAGTTGTGCTTGAGTTTTGTAGCCTATAGCGCTATGTGTTTTCTCAGGGATGGTATTATGCACTTAGCGTGCTTACGATCGAAATTCGATGTTTGTTGTAATGAGCAGATTTAGCTCGAACTGCAATCTCCTTATGTGAGATCTATGTGTGGATCAGGTGGCACGCCGTCATGGGTATGTTATTTGGATCGGGTTGCGCGCCGCAACAGTATGATGTCGAGTCTAGTTTTCTATATGCTATTTCTCTGTGTGTTTCGTTTCCTATCTTCTGAGGAAAGTCCATATTAGTGCGGGGAATGGGTAATTCCTTCCAGAGTTCGATTTCCTGTTTGTATTGTGTTCGGATTGGTGGCCTATTGGCATGTTGTGGCGCCATAGGACACTTTTGGATCGCTTTCGGAGTGGCTTATTGCCTGAGTAGTTCGTACTGGGTGAGACGAGATTTTGAGATTTGGGATCAGTGCAATCTGATTATATGAAGTACATTAAGGAGCAAAGATCATCATTTGGTTCAGAATAGGGTAATGTTTCTTCTCAGAAGTATAGACTCAATGATTTGTTGACTCGGCAATTGATTATGAATGTTTGTACATCTCATCCATCGTGGCGGTATTGTAAGAGTTAGATTAAGACTTGCGTGTGTCATGAGGTGCAATGGGAGCATCTGATTCGTTGAAGTCTGGCTAAGTTGATCAGAGAATATTATTATGGTCCTGTGGATTTAGTGATGCAAAGTGTGAATTCAACAAAGTTATGCAATTGTGTTTGAGTACAGCGTGTAGTGATTGATATGGTAATCGTATGTTGGAAACAGGCTTGGCATAGGATTCCGGATGTTGGAATCGGGCTCTAAGGCTTATTTGCTTGAAATAAAGTGAATATCTTCAGAATTTATCGAGCTTATGTGCTCAGCTAAGTTGTGGTAGCACGGGAAGCTGCATGAGGTGCTAAACAGTGATTTCAGACCACTCCAGTACAGTTCTCAGCACGTTCGAGGACGAACGTATGTTTAAGTGGGAGAGAATGTAACGACCCGACCGGTCGTTTTGAGTACTAGCGCTCCGTTCAGCAGACGGAGGCCATGAACAACTTCATTTCAGGTATTGTGACTTGTACGCGTGGTCGGAATTTAATTTCGGGAAGTTCGGAGTTGATTTGGGAAGAGAATTCTCATTTCGGAAGCTTAAAGTTGAAAGAATGAACTAGGATTGGAATTTTGAGTAAACGACCTCGGAATCGGGATCTAAAGGTTCCAGCAGGTTCGTATGATGATTTCGGACTTGGGCGTATGCCCGGATTCGGTTTTGGATAACCCGGGAGCGTTTTGGCGCCTATTGTGGAAGTTAGTATTTTAGAAGGAATTACATAAGTTTGGTTTGAAGTGTATTCCGGTGTTATCAACGTCCGTTTGGAATTCCGAGACTGGGAGTAGCTCCGTATGGTGATTCTGGAGTTGGGAGCGCGATCGGAAGTGAATTCGGAGGTCCGTAGGTCATTTTGAAGCCATTTGGCTAAAGATAGAAATTTGAAGGTTTTTGGGAAGTTTGACCGGAGGTTGACTTTTTGATATCGGGGTCGGAATCCAATTCCGAAAGTTGGAGTAGGTCCGTAATGT